>NW_017131077.1:196763-218605 GCF_001652005.2 Ceratina calcarata | reverse complement strand
ATCTCGCGGCAGTAACGTGGGTCAAGTTCCTACTAGCCAGTGCAGCGGCGGAAGATCATCCGGTACACCGTAACTTGTCCCGCTAACAAGGCGCCAGTTACGAGGTCGTTACTTTTACGGAAGTTGCCCTGTTGTTAATCCATAATGGCGGAAACGTGGGGTTGCAGCTCGGGTTTCAGCTAAGCAGCTGATTTTCTTCGCCTCGTTACCAACCTCGTTACGTTTCAATCGAGCCAATTTCGCGCGCTATAACGTGAGAAATTGTGCGTCGGTAAAGCGGCGCGGCGCGCAGCAGCGGCGTTGCGACACGCGAAACGTGGTCGTTTCTTTGTGGTACCAACTTTTCGTTAGATTAAGTTTATTTATTGATCGCCAATATATTTTCAATATCTCACAATATTTTATTCTTATTGTATTGTACATCTCACGACATGTATATCTGATCCAATAAAAAATTTTGGATTATACTTGGGATGAAGACAAAAATATCATTAAAAAGTTGTTCAGATGTGAAGAACTTCTCTTGGTTTTAGCAGGATCGACACACTTGAACTCGCTGGATTAAACACGATTCCCTTCGTTTGTTTCAGAATACTTGATGTCGGGCAATCCAAGGAGCTACCCTGCGCGATCGCCGGGTGTTGCTTCCACGCCGACGGTGACCAGGTGAGTTTTGGGTCGGGGTGAAAGGGTTAGACAAATTTCGCGCGCGAGGGAAATGCGACCTGCCCGGCCGACGCGACGCATCCATATTCCAGCAGGCAATAACACGGATTCCCGCGTAAGCCAGTTCACGTAAGCGGATTTTTCACGCGGCGGCCGACAAATCCGCGAGACTTATCGGTTTACCTAGTTGCCGGATTTCGCGCGGTTGAATTAAGCCGCGAAAAATCGACCATGTTGTTGACTCTGCCTCGTACGAACGTGTCGTTGCGTTCGTTCCGGACGCGAAATCAACCGCTTCTTCCTATTTGCTCGTCGCAACCGATCGGGAACGAATTGTCACGATTTTTTCGCGAAACTCGATAGCGTGTTTGGAATCGATTTGAGATTGGAGGGGTGCAGCTATGCACTGAATGGAGTTCAATGTTGGTTTCAGACTGATTTTTGTTGTCTCGTTAAAGGTACACCGTGTGTCGCGAGCAATTTTAAACGTTTTGTTAGAATGAAAGAAATTTGTCATCGATTCTCGTAGTGGGATAGTTGATTTAAATGTCGGATACATCCGGCCATTAGCTCTTTTAACACTTGGCATGGCGGCGGCGATATTAGCAACGTGAAAACAGCAGTATCGAACCGCAGAAGTGCCATTACCCACCGCGAGGCTGTCGTTTACTGTCTCTCTAACGATTACAAATCTTCAGCCGGCCACTTTCGGCAATTAGCGAGTCATTAACAGTTCCCTGAGCTCGCGTTCTGCCGACCAATAAAATCAGTGCACTAACGCCACAGCAATTTCAACTTTTGCCCGCGGCAATTGCTTGAAAATTTTATTAACTGAATTACTTGACAATCCATTATTCAATTTTAAAAGAAGATTCGCTTTAATTCAGTCGTAAAAGAATACATAATAGACACATTTTCTAATGTAGATAAATCTTTAGTTACTGCTTCCTCTCTATTCCTTCTTCACGATCAATTTTAGAGTGAGTAACAGGCGAAAAGTTGAGAAAATTCAAATAAATCGGTTGAATGGAGCGCGAACGTGGTCGGAAGCGCAATAACCGCGGACAAAATGGCGACTATCGGCCGGGAACAGGGAAGTCGAAGATGTTTCAATTCAAATGAAGTCGAACTTTTAAAATATTTAGAACGTCGTTCCGTGGCTCCCCTTATTTTCCCCTGTTCCGTTCCTCTTTCTTTTTTCTCTTGGTCGATTCGTTGTTGGCGGTGTACACGAAATATCGAATTAGGCCACTCTTTATTCCGCATCTTTACTTTTATCGAAGTTGCGTCCGTCCACTGAATTTGAATCAAATTCAATTTTATTATTCTAGAAAATAAGTAGAAAATAAATGAAAGTACATAATATCTAATATTTCAGATTCCCTCTTTATAATTTGACGTATGTAGTTTTTATAATAAATCTCAATTTCATTTACTGAGAAATAGGACTGCATCATCCAATCTGTATAAAGCTTCAGTTTTTGAAAGCGGATAAAGTCAAAGGAAATGAAAAATTCCGTTCAAAAAGCATTATGCTAGAATAGCTAACGTATTCCATTTGTAGTAGAATATATTACACTTCCTTCTGTGAATTTCTTGTCCGATTCCATAATATTATTTACTTCAAAGTCTAACATGTTTTTATGTACCTAATAAATGTGATACGTCATTTCTTTCCAAACAATCTAACTTGAAGTGGCGTAAATTACTTTTAAACTGATATACGAATTTTGTGCTCATACACAATAATTTCCACGATATCCTGCGCGAGAGTAATGAGCCAGCAAAAATGAATCCATGCGCAATTTGAGTGATATTTAAGTGTTACTTAATGGAGTTATATCCGCGGTTAACCGAATGCTACGTGAGGCGAGATCACGAGCCGAATAAGGCGTGAGAGAACGTAGTTAATCACGTTTACGTTTATGTTTTTTTGAACGACGAGACTGCACGAAAAATTGTCCTGATTTAGAAAGTCGAATTACTAACTCGATTAACTGAATATTATAGTCCACCGGAATCATATTACATATTTAAATTCGCATGAATAATTCGTACCTTTCGTCTTTATATATAATTCTGATATAACATAGGAATCTCATTTACTATGCAATAAAATCAGTTAATTAGGTGTTGACTGCAAACATAGAACTTCGATAAATCATAAATTCGATAAATCATAGCCTGCCATCGTTCTACTTCCTTTATTCGCATCGAATATTTTTACCTCACAACCCAGCCCCTATTGTTCGATCCATTAAGTTCGCTAAAACGAGCATAGCATCCGATCGTTTGCTGGGTCAAAATTAAATTCCATTCGTACGACAATCCGCAGTAGGTAAATCGAGTGACGCATGAAAACATCAGCTTCTGGTAATCATGTCCTCGGCTGTGGCCCGAATAATTCTAACAGTAATCGCACAACTTTTTCGGAACAAAAGAAAAGTAAGTTCGGTCATCGGCGGACAATGGCGTCCTTTACCGGCCTCTCCTAACTGCCGCATTTTTTCTTTTGCTCCCTTTTCTTCTCCGGAGACGTGTTCCAGCCGGGAGCCGGGGTTAGTAGGAACGTCGAAGAGAGGAAAGACCATTCGTGTCACCGGAAACGACGGGTCAGCGAGACGGAAGGTACTCTGTTGCTGAGGCAACCGGACTAAAAGGACACACGCGTGGCTCCTCGCCGAAGGTTTCGTCCTTCCTCTCGCTGTTCCCCGCATCCTTTGACCTCAAACGTCCTCGCCTTTTTCCCTCCTCCGCTCTTCCGTCGAACACACGGGTCATTAACGATCCATCGAGCACTGAGAGTGATAATGATCATCCATAGTTGCGAGAATTCTCCTTTCCTCAATTCAAGTATATAATTTCGGCGATGTATTTAACAAAGCTTCTCACATTTATTATGGTTATTATATTATTTAAGAACATGATTCGCTTAGTATCTACCCTTCTTTAAGAAGCATGTTCTGTAACATGTATTCATTAACTGACGTGAATAGAGTTCATTAGACAACAGCCTGGTTGAAATAAGAGTACTTTGTTTTTTATTTGAAAATAAATAAGCTCCATACACCCACACGGTCTTCTCTGAAAACAACAGGTTTTTCATCATACATTATAACAGAATAATGAACATAACGGGAAGCGATTCATATAAAATTTATCTAGATTTAACATAAATTCGACAAATTTTTGGTGACTACAAGCGCAACACGCGTTTCTCCACTCAGAAAAATGTTCTAAAAATATTTTCAGTGATAACAGAATACATATGCAATGATATTCATGACGTTCAAATTTCGAACGTAAATAACCGCGATCGAAGCACGAAATACCGACCGCAATGGAACCCGCTGAATTTACAATTTCCGACGCGACGTTCCGAGGCTGACGCGGTGTAATATTTTTCAACATAAATAATGTTACGCGCGTATTCGCTGCCGACAAAGGAGAACGATAAGGAGGGGAAAGTTTCAAAGTATCGACGCGATCGTGTTTTACACGCGATCGCAGAATTATGAGGCGCGACGATAAGACTTTTCGAGGATTTATCGTTCAACGTTACCACTGTAATAGTTTACCTACCCTTTGTGTTTCTCTTTTTATCGATTTTCGCTTCACATTCCGCTGGACGTTTTCCGTTTGCCCTGGAATCTCCCCTTTTACGCGACACTTTCTATCTTCTTAAAAACTAGTTCGAATAGAATACCAACTTTTCATGTTCGAGCTCAAGATTTCCTTCATACGAACCTCCAGTGAAAATTTGAAAATATTTCATCTCGCCTCACATCCCATCTGTCTACACTTTAACGTAGCCGCAGCGGTATTTTATTCACGTCTAATTCACATCGGTAAAGCTTTTCGCCGTACGTACTTTATTTAACACGCCGCCGCCGCCGCCGCCGCCGCCACTTTAGACGCATCCACCCTCCCGGTAATTCGTCGAGCGGTCCGCTCGAAAACCGGGCCATAGCCGCCATTGTCTGGCTAGTACGCGCACCACGGAACCATTTAAATTAATCAACATGAAAATCTTAATCCTCGCAGACGTCTTAATCTCAGCTTCAATTCGCGCGACCCCGGCCCTTTCCCTGTCTCCATCTCTCTTTTCTTTTATCTTCATTCCCGTTGAAACAGAGGAAAAGAAAATTGTACGCCTTACGCTATTCATGGAACGCAAAACACGCCGGGGCCGTTATTTTTCTCCCTCTGTCGTTTTCCTCTCCCCGTCATTGGTTTTTGGAACGGGTAGACGTCTCTCAACCTCTCCTGACCATAATTATATACCACCTTTTGCTTTGTCTTGTTACTTTTAGAATAATTCTTGCTCAAGAGTTCCAGACTGTAATTTAACAGAATGCAGCATTATAACTTAATCTCTTTTTATTAAGCATTCAGAATCTCGTATGAGATTCATTTTAAGGAAAACCTTGTAACATTCTAACTTGAAGCTTTCGGAAGAAACATATTAAATTTTATTTGAAAGATGTACTGATTGGTTTTCATTTCTATTTTATTACTATACACATATTATAATGCACTTAATGAATCACAGAAAATAAAGAAGCTTTAATAGGTATTGTCTAAAGCGATAATCATCGCTTTGTCAAGAGCAATACATTCAGTCGTAAAAGTGCTTAATCGTAAGTTCGTAAGTTAACTCGCTTAGTTGTAAATCGATTAATGCTTCCCTTGATTTCAATATAAATTGACTTATTAGTTGTATGAGGAAAAGGGGTTTCAAGTTTTAGTGCAAGCGCCAGGCATAGTTTTTTGTTTGTGCTGGTTTTGAACCAGAAGATGAAGTAGGATGGAGGCAAGATTAGTTCCTTTTAAGGATCCCCTAGATTAACAGTTAAAAGTTTGATTACTTGATCCTTTGATATCTTTTTTTTTTTAATTATTACAAGTTGATAAATATCCATATAGATATCTGTCTTTAATTAGTTTTGTGAGATGGGATCATTGCTTTAACATATCGCCAGTAAAAAATTCTTAGATTAAAAAATTAAGTCTAATCAAATATCCAATTAGCTGAACCAATTCCGTACCTGTAGAGAGAATAATACCGGGTTCGTAGCGAACACGACAGTAATAAAAATTCTTATTCTAAATCAAAACATTTTATTCACAATGCTAAGACATTTACTATGAACATACGAACAGAAATGATAAAACAGTGCGAAACGGAACACAGAAATTTTTATCACAATGGTACAAATGGCGAAAGTGAATCACGGATTAATTAATACGTAGCTTCAAATTCAAACATTCCACGGATTTGCATAAAAGATTTTCAGAAATGTCTCTAATTATATGCAAGCAAGTTTTCCTAGCTTTTTCTATTGCCAGGGACTAACAAGCAAGTACGTGTCCTCGTTATCGACCAGTTTCTTTGGTTTCAGAATAGCTGTGAGCAGATCGCGTTGGTTAATTTTGTTCCGCGAAACTTTCTGTCATATTGGCAATTTAAATTCGTAATTAAATAAGTTTCACAACTAATCGTTAATTACGCGCCGCGGCATAATAAAACTTTTTGGTCCGCATTGCGCGGCCTTGCAAAAATAAATGCGTTGACGGGACATTTTCACCGCCCGCGTTCTACGGAAAATTACTGGACACAATATGTTAATAGAACAATGAAAAATACTACTCTGAATTGACAGCTGTCAGCGAACATCGTGTGTTGAATATATGATAGAAAATATTTTTGGAAAATATGTTTAAAAAGAATTCATACAGTTTTTAGCATAGGTATAAAAAAAATGATTGGATATAGAAAAGAAAAAGGAAAGATTGGTACGTCGTTAATAGTAGATTATTCTTCTGATTTCGTGCTTTCGCATAAAATAATTCTTTATTCTTCTCGGAAGGGATTAAAAAATTTTTAATCGCGCAATTTCTGCAATCAGTGACGCGAGTAAAACCCACATTAAGATGAATCCACTGAACAGAATCGTACGATGTATAGCGATCCCATTACAGAATACCATCGACATTCTGGGAATTTACCTCCATTAATGTACACACTCGTCGAGCTTCCATTTTCACGCGGGGATCATCGAAGCACAAGGATTTCCCGATTGCAGCAGTAATTGCGGCGTTCCATGTGAGACGCATTGTGATCGGACGGCTGTAACGTGGCCGGCTGGCATAAATCCTTCTTTGACGCGTGATAACTGGAACTCGCACGTTCGTCGAACGATCGCATCGTTTCCACGCGGCTCGAAAAATTCCCAGAGGTGGAAATTTTCATTTGTGAGAGTGACGTGACGTCCGGCCGCACACCTTTTCGTAAACAAATTCATCAAAATTGAAATGGAGGAGAGGTACGACGCGGAATTACAAACCCGTCTGCCTGCCACGGAGACGCGCATCCATTGAAATTTATTATAACTGCGCTCGTTACGACATGATGATTGACAAGATTATATCATTCTATCATTTCAGATTATACACAAATACAATTTTTAATACTAAATGTATGTACAATAAGAAAAATAAGACAAGACTTGTGTAATACATTTACCAAACGGTAGTTATTGTACTTTTCAGCAGTAATGTCGAAGCCAGCATAAAATCGATAATGCTGGCATGCTACGTTTATCTATTGCCTATCGTGTCAAACTTGTCGGTGCGCCATTGTAGCTATTTATGGACTTCCTCGGTGCGATTACCACCGAAAAGACCGATTAATGACTGTGTTTTGTGCTCCATTGTGTCCCAATCGCTGTCCCAACGATTACATGGGCGTTGCTACTCTTTAATAGTATCTCTACGGTGATACTATTAATCGTAAGTGTCCTAATCACCGACTTATACTACTAACTTGTACTACTTTCAAAAATTTCATGTTTGATTGTTATAAATGTTGTACACAGAACAAATTCGTAAAGTTACTTAGTATTTAAAAAAATATTAAAGAACATCAGACTTTTTTTAACATATTCACACATGTTACATAAAATATGCTAACGGCATTCCGCGAGTAGAAAATGTTCTCTATGATATTTCTATGTATTTGACAATTAGCGTTTAAATCAAATCAAGAGCATAATCGAAATTTCAGCCTAATTACGACTTGGTTAATGCACAGATTGTCAATGAGAACGCGAATACTTTGAACTGTCATCCGATTTGCGATTTGCTGGCTGTCCAGGCTAACGTTCCCTCCCGAACCCATAAACCTTCCTAACCATAAACATTAATCTGCTGGAGCACGCTCGCGTTCGCGTCCGTTCTAATTATAATCGATAGTATGTTAATTACAATTTATGCAAAAACCTGTTCGCTGTCGGAAGCTGTATCGCGTCGCGGTTGTTTACCCAAATATATATCTACCATGTACTGGGTTCTAAGTATTTTATTATACTTTGTTAATTAACGGTGTGAACTTTCCTTTATGAACTATCATGAAGCTAATTGAAGAATTAAACAAACACGTGAAACAAAATTTATCATTCGTTTGGATTTCGTGATAGCCGGCATGCCTCTGTATTTGGGCAGACCGGCATAATTAAAGGGGTAGCAAAAGCGTCCTTGTAACGTGGTGAAAATGACGGACAAAAAGGGAGCTCGTAAGGGAGTGGGCACGCGAAATAAGCAAGGCTCCAATTTCAATTATCCGCTCCGGAAAAGCTGTATCCGTCAAATCCTTTTGTTTCTCTTCTAATGGACCGGCATCGAATTACCTTGATATTTACTTATCATAAAAACTAGCAGGATCGCGTGGGTCGAGATCAAAGACTCCTTGCAGACAACTACTCGGGGAAAAATATCCTTCCGAATTCGGGGAAAGCAAACAAACCAAAATAGGCGCTGGGTAAATATACTTTCGACCCGGGATCTTTCAATTCTTTGTGCAAGAGGATTTTCCAAATTGCTCAGGTTGATGAACTTCCACGGCTTGGTAGAAATTTAAACAAATTTACTCATATTTAGCGGAGATATAAAATTTAAAACAAAAGTAAAAGAATGATACCAGGTACACAGATAGCACATGAAAATGAAGAAACAAAAAAGGAAAACACGTAATGGGAAAATTCACAGGGGCAGGATTTAAAATGAAAGCGTAGAGTTTGCTGTGGTTTATAATGTATCAAAATCTCGATGCAGTTAATGTTACAATTTCAGCAATTCTGGAATTATTATGCAATCAAGCTCTTCTAAAGTTTTCCTATTTAACTCGTTATTTTATTGTTAGGCGTTTGGATTTCTAATTTCCTTGTATAGAAATACATCATAATCCTGATTTTAGAAAAATTGCATTTTACTGCTACCTGTTATCAATTTAATCAAACGTGATAAAAAAAAGTCTGCTCGCAATACCCCGTGCGAAATGAAATAAGTCACGAAGCCGCCCTTCAAGCCTGCTCCTCGTCGCGCCCACTCAACTTAGGACTTGACTTTAATTCACGTTTCATTCTTTCCCCATCCCAGTTCTTTTTTTTTCCTTCGTTGTGTCCCACCCACACGGCCGAACTTCCAGCTCGAATTATTTTCCTCGTTTCACGGTTACTTCGGCGTGGTTTTAAATGAAAGCGAAAAGAAACGTCGCGCGCGCGAGGAAAACAAGAATACCACCCTTCGACTCCCACGGCGGGTGTTCGGGAGTATCGCGGCGAGAGTTGCGTAGCAACAGACCAGGGTCAAACGGAAACAGTGGCGGCGAGAATATTTAAGCGAATCTCAAGTCGTAATAAAACTCGATTCGCCTCCGCTATAAAGATACATTAGCAACGCTATTCCGTGCTTTTTGGTGTGTGCCTTTTTCCTTCCTAGTTGCTATTATTCTTCCTGACAAGTGTGCTTCCTCGCTCAAACCTCTAGTTTTATTGTGCAACACAACGAGAAAGAAAATCACGTGTTTTTCCTATTTTTCGTGCAATAAAATAATTGTGAATATGAACTCTCGACAGTTTACAATTATAAGGAACGGAATGAAGGTATATATCATCAGAAAATGAGTTACATACAAATTTTTCAAACTCCTATTCATATGAATAATAATAACGCAATTCGACTGAATCAACGACATAATATCCCCTGAGCTTTGCGCACCCCCGTCAATTAATTACACGCAATGAAGCACGAGACAGAGAAACCCTCGCCCCTCGAAATCGCTTAAACCGTTTCCGCGGAACAACGAGCACGTCCGTTGTTGCGTAACCAGTGAATCGCGGGAACGCGAGCTTTGTGGCTGCGCCGCGCCGCACTGTTTCGAAAGTCGTTGGAAAGATTTCGTGCGGCAAAGAGAGACTTTTAAGAGAGCGGTGAAAGTTTCGAGGGACGGTGACTGGGAGTCCTACGGTGAGACCCGTGATGGGGGCGGCGAGTAATGCGTCAAGATAAATGAAGAGAAACAACACCCTTGGAATAATTTAAGCCGCGTAAGCTTTCATAAATAGAAATGGTCCAGAAACAAGTGGTTATTATTTTGACAATGCATGACACCCGTTTAAGGATGTATTGGCTATACAGTCAATCTCAAAAGTTTATGCACTTTAGAAACGCATTTTTTAAAAAGAAATCAGACGTCGGAAGAACATTGCTAATCCTCTACAAGAAAGGTCCTATACAATTTTCCCGTAGATTTAACAGTTTAGGAGTAATTAAGGAAAAATGAAATTTTTTGCCAAAAGTTCGCCGTTTCGACGCTGGGATGGT
Source organism: Ceratina calcarata (assembly GCF_001652005.2). Lineage (NCBI taxonomy): Eukaryota > Metazoa > Arthropoda > Insecta > Hymenoptera > Apidae > Ceratina > Ceratina calcarata. The sequence continues at coordinate 208,276 of NW_017131077.1, read as the reverse complement.
CGGATTTTGTCAACATTAATAGAATGCCAAATAATCATACGTAACTCGTTAAATATCGAAATTAGAAGGAAGACAACTTTTATTTGAAGCATTTTTGTTGTTTGTTGAAGAAATTAAACTAAATTTGAGCACAACTTTTCTTTAAAATCAAAAGGAAGGTTAAAAATATTTGCACTCCAATTATCTTCTTCTTGAGATTAATTCACAAGTACTGAACCTATCCTCATCCTCATAACATTTTAGACTCGGCCTATGAGATTTACAAGAGTAGTTTTAAAATAATTCTTCGCTTGCTCCTAATGGCTTAAGAACAGGCTGTCTCGAGAGGCCTCTTGTATGTAAGGAAGACGCCTGCGATTTGGATTCTGGCGCTCGTGCCTAGCGGAGTAAAAAAATAGCCACGACCTAAGTAGTAAGACTTAACGACGCGCCGAGAGGAGGCAGCTATAAAATCTTACTAAATCTTACAATCATGTCTTATTTCCGGTGTTGGATCCAAGATAAAATTAAGAATAGTATTCATAAAAACTATAAAACAAACTTAGAGTAGGAATTAAGTGCATCAATTAGAATTTTATTATCACAGTGAATTTATTATTGCTATTCGTCACTCACAGCTTACTGACAGGTGTCTCCTAATTATTCTAGAGACATATTCTCAAATTATTATTCAGCATTTATCCTGTCAAACAGTAAAATTAACTCGATTTTTTAACGATGCTGCTTAATATATACACATAGGATGTAATAGATGAAACGGGAAAGAAGTTAATAATTAGATTTCTTCAGAAATCTATTTGTGTTCTGCTCCGATGAAGATGTTTTGATAGGTTAAAGGTTGGAAATTGTGACAGTAATACAATTAAGGAGGTAATTTTTGAACGCCTTTAATAATACCGCTGTTACGTAATTACTTTTGCAATGAAATATCTTGTCATCGTTGTCAATTAATAGTAATTATAGTTATAGGAATTTGATCTCCTGAATATATTTAGCTCTGCTAGCCAAATAAAGGGAGCTTTTCTATTTATATGTTTTATTAAAAAGACAGATATCAGAAGTACATAAAATACGTGGAATCGTTTCATTAACATCCTCGAATTATTTTCAATTGAATAGAATCTACAAATGAAGATTATTTTTTACACGGACCGAAACGTGCAATTGTAGCATTAAAAACTGCCTTCTTGCGCTCGCGCGCATAGGTTTCGGCGAGGAGAGCAATTGGCAATTCGGTAGAGAATTCGATTTATATTTAATACGAGAACGACATGTCTGGCTGGAATTAAAGCAAACGAGGCGTGTCAGTATTCGTGATGAGGTTCGCACGTGCGCGCACGATCCACCCTTGCAAGAATTCCGCGTAACAGAATCGAAAAAACCAAGAGAAAATTGCCACCACTGAAAATAAAGAAAAAAAAAAAGTAGTGATCGAAAAAACGATTCACGCATATTTACAGCGAATCGCGGACTCCTCTCGGCGATCTATACCCGCGATTTTCGCGTTTGAAACGCGATACAAGCTCCGCTCGACGAATAATTGCAACTAATAGCCGGAGGGATGGAATCGTTAATATTTTGAAATCCGAAACGACGCCCGTTGCGGATTGTTCGGTGTTGCGCGTGTAAACGTCCGTTTATGCGGGGATCGCTGAATAAATTGCATCCCGGATTACGTACATTAGACTCCTGGATTTTAAACTCGTTTCGTTTAATCGGGTCCCCCCTCGCCCCGTTACGCCGAGCTACCTACCCACTGGCCACCCGCTATTGGTCCGCGCTGCGCTGCAGCGCCACGATGTACCCGTTCCTCCCTTAATTACAGAGTTGACGTGTGTATAAGCGCGAATCTTTTGTAAATTGACGGCGATACTCAGTTGACCTGTGCAGCTCGTACTTTTGTACATACGAGCAATTCAGCTCGGTTTAAATACAATTATTATTATAATTATCTGCCGCGTGTATAGTAGAAACCAGGTTAACCGGGCATTCTTTTGCAAAACAACAGCGGGCGTTGTTTTACAAAAACAACGCTGCGCTGACATCGTCCTTGCCCTAGTGCATATGCATTAATATACATTAATGATTAAATATGTATGTATATATATATATATACATAGAATGTAAGGATAATGTAAATTCATCTACAATAAGAGATTTAACAAAATTAAAGTTTCTAAATGTTTGGCTGAACGATTTATTCTGGTAATCGCAGAATTTATATCAAGTAAATACCTATAAAAGATTGTAGAATCGAGAACGAATGATAAGAACGATAAAATTATTAAGAATAGTTTATTCGTTTCTCCTTCCAAAGGGAAGTTCATTATGAATCTTCGTTTTATTGGACAGGAAATGGTAATTAGTACAATTCTTCCAAATGCCAATATTACGTAATTTATTACGATTCTATGGGAAGACTCCGCGTCTTGTTCGATCGGTACTTTGTACGCCGCGCACCTTGTTAAATATAATTATGCAAAGATGAGAATTTACGTTGGAGACCATAGCATAAAATATGTAATTGGTGGCAGTCGCAAACACCGAGCTAATTGCTAAACGCTCGACGTGCGTCGACATTTTAATTGAGATTATAATTGCCACCTATGCGTCGCAGCGTGAATTAGACAAAGAATTTTGGGACGTGTGACAATTGAAATGTAACGCGAATCCAATACACGGTTGATAGTAGACCGTCGCTTTCATCATTTTCGTCCTCACAACTCTTTAAAGGAAACTATTTTTCTTAAATTAATTTATGAGGTCAAAGGTAAAAAGTATTCGTAGACATTGATTAAAACGTCATAGATATAAATGATAAAAATGATATAAGAGTTCGGAAACCACCTAAAAATCTCTGAAAAAGTTCATCCGGAAGTATCCAACGAGGAAAGTGGATAAAACAAACCGACAGCTGACTATCGCTGGAAAACAAGGGGTGCCATACCGAAACCGGGTAGGGTGCCACGTGCGAAGCCGTTTACTCCTTGACAGTTCGTCCACGTCTTACCCTTACTTTCGTCGTCAAAATCGAGTTTGAAAAAGCTCGTTAACTCGAGCCGGCATCTTCGTCCCTTTTCTGCCCAGCACCCTTGAAAGGGAGACGAACTGCAAAGCGCGGCTCGCGTTGTCCAACAATCGATACAACAATGGAATTATGCAGCTGTACGCGGGTCAGGGGTGGCGAGCAAAACGCGAAAAGCATCCTACCTCCTCCCCCCACTTTCGTCGCTACCGTGCGTATCCCATCCCTCGCCTCGCCCTCTGTATCGGCGAACGATGAGCCTTTGCATAATCCGCCTATATACGTATTCCCCGATATACATCAAGGGGTGCATAATTGCATCCAGATAAAACAGGTGAATGGTAAATCAAACTTGGATTTGCCCCCTTCGGCCCGTGATTACCGTAGCTAATTAAGCTGCCACCCTCTTTCGTTCGTTTCTCGAATAGCCGTACGAAGGAACTGCTAAAGACTATCGGTGCTATTGAGAAATTGCTATTGCATAAAGACACTTTACATCGGACTTGATTCATTTCTCACGTGAAAATTAATCAATGGCAGAAGGTTCCATCCTTTTTTCAAAACATAAAAATAAATATTCATGAACCTCATATTTTGTATTCAAGAAATTTATATCAGTAATAGTTGGAATAATTTTAAGCTTGTTTAAAAATCATAATCAAAATTATGAGCGATTATAATGGGCAAACGTTTTGGGTAAAAATTTTTGAAAATTGTAACTATCGTCGAGAGCGAGTAAGAAGATGCATAATCGTAACTTCCGCTTCAATACAACGAGCCGGCCGTAAAAAATATTTAGGAGTACGTCGCGGAAAATCCGGCTCTTTTTTCGAGCGTTCGTTCTCGCTGTCGTTCTGTTTACGACTCAATATAGAAGCGACGGCGTCCCCCACTTTCGTCGCTACCGTGCGTATCCCATCCCTCGCCTCGCCCTCTGTATCGGCGAACGATGAGCCTTTGCATAATCCGCCTATATACGTATTCCCCGATATACATCAAGGGGTGCATAATTGCATCCAGATAAAACAGGTGAATGGTAAATCAAACTTGGATTTGCCCCCTTCGGCCCGTGATTACCGTAGCTAATTAAGCTGCCACCCTCTTTCGTTCGTTTCTCGAATAGCCGTACGAAGGAACTGCTAAAGACTATCGGTGCTATTGAGAAATTGCTATTGCATAAAGACACTTTACATCGGACTTGATTCATTTCTCACGTGAAAATTAATCAATGGCAGAAGGTTCCACCCTTTCTCAAAACATAAAAATAAATATTCATGATCCTCATAGTTTGTATTCAAGAAATTTATATCAGTAATAGTTGGAATAATTTTAAGCTTGTTTAAAAATCATAATCAAAATTATGAGCGATTATAATGGGCAAACGTTTTGGGTAAAAATTTTTGAAAATTGTAACTATCGTCGAGAGCGAGTAAGAAGATGCATAATCGTAACTTCCGCTTCAATACAACGAGCCGGCCGTAAAAAATATTTAGGAGTACGTCGCGGAAAATCCGGCTCTTTTTTCGAGCGTTCGTTCTCGCTGTCGTTCTGTTTACGACTCAATATAGAAGCGACGGCGGCCGGTTAACCCCAGTGGGATTTCCTTCTGCTAAACGTTACTACTTCGGATTCACCACCGCCTATCCCAGTTGGGGGGTCGCGGTGCCGGATTCAGAGGGCAGCGCCCAAGGGAATACATTATAATAAAGGCACGTTTGCGTTCCCTGTGTGTCACACGCGAAAGAGAACCTGGCTATGAAAATAGACAGTTCGATGCACGAGCGACCCGCGGGTGGATATATTTCGTCAAAAATGAAATGCGATCGTATAATTTATGGACGAACTTCGAGCCACCGACGCGATGGAAAAAACGAACTTGACATTATTTACCGCGACTTATATAATTACTAGACTACGGATTTTTGTGCAAAATAAAACTTGTATCGGTTTATGATATTTAGTAATAATGTCCTTTAGTTCTTAAACATCGTCCTGTGCATTTTGTTGTTGACACTATTCACTTTTATCCACTATATGTATTTGTCACGATTTTTATTCATACTCAGTTTTGCTAATAAATGGATAAAATCTACAGACTAGTAATTACACTTCCACGTTCTCTGATTCATTCCGGATCGATACGGATATGAACGCACAGAAGGGCAATAGGTTTTGGAAAAAAACTATTCCAGTAGCCAATGATATATTTTATTTAATAAAATAATGTAACCGTGTACCTCTGGCTAGTGAATAACGATAATAAATGATATAACAGTTGCGTCACCGGTCTCGATGTGTTAAGGTAATATTGATAATTCGTTTGATACGTTAAAATTCGTTTGATGGGACGGCACATTTACATTATAAATTGTGAACCTATGAGTAGGCTTTATAAACAACGAGAAACAAACATACACGTCCAAAAATCACATACAAATCCGCCTTGTTAAATATGCTTGAATTTCATGAAGCCAACAAAGGCTAAAAAACAGAACATACGAAAAACTCACGGACGTTAATTAATATTATATTTGTGTACGAATAATATTTCTCCATTAACAAAAAATCCGCGTCTAACGAAGTCATAAACACGAATGTAGAGTCATGTTGCAGAGAGACACACAAACATTTTACATAAGCTCAAATACCTGGATTAATTCCGAAAAATCATTTCATCGGGCCGGTTACAAAGGTATTATCTCATTCTTAATTAAGCCGGATCTGGGGCATCGCATAACATGCAACTATGTTTAATTTTTCCGAAAACCAGCCTCCAATGTGCAAGGCAAATGTCGAATTATTTTTTCTACCGTCCGTTTATATCGAACTTCGTCCTTTTCTCCCTTGTTACGTGGTATAGGTATCATTGGTTATGCGTGTGTGCGGAACGAAAAACGTACAAGCTAATTATCTCGAAACTCGAGCAATTTTCCCAGCGAAGCTGCTCAAATGTCGAGCAACGAACCTTGTACGGCACGTCCCGTCGCGTTCGTGTCGGTGGGAGTGTATGCGTTTTCGAATAAAGCGGATGTAATTCTACGCGAAATTAACCGGCATCCGCCGGAAAGCTGAATCCAGATAGATAGCCGACATTACATCGGGAATATTATGATCCATTTCACGTTACAAGATGTTATATTACGTCGACGGTAACCAATATTGCACGCTAAGCTAGACGAACAGCACCGCGCCGGCCCGATCTATCTATCTTGCGTCCCGTGTGTTTCTGCGTTTCGACCACCCGTCCGACTAACCGACCAACTCCTCTTCCCATCGAGCTTACGCCAACTTCTCTACGCCTGCCGCCGCCGGACCGATTCAGCATATCGTCTTCGAGATGGACCACTCATAATTCATCCTGTTCAACCGCGGATGCAACTACTAATTCGAGTATTACCCTCGGAAAATTTATGTGACGGGTTGCGAAACGGCTCGACGGTCAAGGGCATTAATTCTACGGGACGGTCGTATACATTATCATTTCTAAAAAGTTCAACTTCATCGCACATTAATAAACTAGATCAATAGTGGCCAAATTATGACTCACGAACATTTAGTATGGTTCTCAAGGAAGGCTAAGAAAAAGCGAAAGAGCATAACAGCGGTGAATATTTTAATTGGTATTACAACAATCAAGAATTAAAGAATGATGCGTAGACCTACAAAAATTAAAACATTTTTATTGAATCTGTGCAATTATGAATGTTTATATGAAGTACAAACATCGTACAAAATTAATAAACAGATGCCTAATGGAATTAATTTACAATAAAATTACGACATATGAATCAAATATCAAATTAATAATCTGACAAATCGGAAATATTAATAACTAATTAATGGAATTAAATATTAATGTTTATTGTAATGATTAATACGTGCACATTAACTATTCGTATAACAATAATTAAACGATGAATAAAGAATACTGGTATGCATGAATATCTACATGTAGACGAAATTACAATTTAGTTGAAGATATGTTTCTACAGTATCTCTGACAAACAACAATATGGATCACATCATGTCGTAATATGATTTGTTCACATTTGTTTGCTACAGATTAACAACCACTGTAATATTACAGAATAACTCATCTCCAAAGTTCTTTCACATATTCAAATTAGAATTTATTCCACGAAAATTTCTCAGTTAATATGAAGACTCGTATTAAAACAAAATATCCCATTTCCGAGAAGCACAGTTATCCCAATTCCAGTTTCAATGTGTACCGGAACACTTTTGCTTTTACCATCTCCCGGATCGAAATTCCTTCGCGTGGCTTGCAATGCCTATAATACTTTGATATTCCTGCAGCGAAATGAAGTACAGGATGGAATTTCGAAGTAACGGTACCCCGGGGACCGAATGAGGTATTACAATTTCATTATGGCGCAACGAAATTCACGGTTGTTCATAGAATAAAATGGGTCGGCGTTAACGTTTCACGACGCTACAGCGAAGCTCGCGTAGTTTCGACAACTTACGCAAATATAAATAAAATGCTGCCGGCTTGTTTATGCTCATCGGAAAGTTCTGTTACGTGCGAAATGGCTCGTCGCGGAAGCTAGCATTCGCGAACATATTTATTATTTGTAACGTACAAACATTTTTTTTTTTGTTTCACATTTACAATATGTTACAGTGTATGGTATAACACACATGATGGTCATAATTGAAAAATTTCCTTTACTCAGCCAAATTTTGCTTTTTTGTAATACACTGTGTCGCATAAATATTTGAATTAATCTCTGTTTTGAAATGTATGCAGAACAGCTTGCAGCTGTTTCGTAATTTCATTAGCAAGTGTAGTGAATAATTTGAAGACGAAAAACAACGTGAAGGAGAACTGTGCGAATTTTTCCGATGGATTCACATTATCAAATGTTTACACACGATTTACATTTACCACGGTGAAACGCACGCGGTGTACAAAGCTGACAAATTGAAATTGAAATTAAAACGACCTCGATGCATATTGTTTCTCATTCGTACGAATTGTCCGTTTATATTAGCTGGACGTGTAACGTATTTATACAGGCCGACCACGTTCTTTCGAAAAACAGTTCAATGAGATTATGCTCATAAATTAGTACCGGACATCGATTAATCAGACTCGTGGACGAAACCAATTTTAAACCTATGAGAAATCATTTATCTTCGATGCTCGATGGAGGTACATGTACATTCATTTATGGGAGTAACTATTTTGAGTTGCTTTCGAGAGTATTTTTCGTAACTGGATGAGTCATGTAATGACATGCATATTAAGCAATGCATAACATTTGTTAAATAAAACAGTAAATACCAAAATCTAATACTTCTATGAAAGACGTTTAACCGCGTTCAAAGAGGGGCTAGTCATTGCTCGTCCCTAAAATTGCTAACATGCATCGAATCGCAACGAACCTTAACGAAGCAGCAAGGAGCATCTGGAAAGAGTATACAATAAATGCCGGCGAAGCGTCCCGACGACTTCCAGGGCAGAGGATTCCGGGCGTAATTGCGACTAGACCTTGCGGCTCGGTACTTGCCGAGCCACCAAATAATTTCCTCTCATTAACGCAGCCTAACGACGGTCAAACAAAGCATAAATCTTCCGTCCGTCTCCGTCGAAGTTGAATAAAGACAGAAACAGGGAGCGGTCCTTGATGGAGCAATTATTTTGATATCGGGACTGCTCGGCATTGGCTCTATCTTCTCCTTTTTACTGCAGCCCCTCGCTCCACTGTTGCTTGCTTGCTTCCTTCCTTCTTTCCATTCCCATCCACTTCCGTCGCATCTCCAATCGTCGTCCTCTGGTCCGCTATCATCGCTGATGATAGCCGGATTCAGGTATTCCACTCTTATTCCTGTCGCTCGGCGCGCATTCTTCGTTAAATCGGACTTAATTACTTAAATCCCGTCGGGAAATGCTGATGGATCCGTCATAATTAAGGGTATTCTTACTGGTCCGATTCTATCAGAGGTTCGTCTCCTTCGTTCTCTATCGTTCTTTGTCTACGTACCCAAATCCCTCGATAACGGACTACGTTCGTTCACGAGGACAAACGCTTTTTTATTTAGCAATAAACGTGCGCGCAGTCTGATATGTTGTCCGTTAACGAGAAATTTAACCGAGGAATATCGCTTTGTGAAATTTGATGATTTCCTCTTGTACTTTTATTGATTTGCAATATCACAAATTAAATCTCGTTAATAGAGCGTTTGTAATTAAAAATGAAACTCGATTTATCAGAAATAAAGAAAATCTGAAACAAGTCATCAGTCTGTAACAAATCGTAACGAGCTTACGTAAACGTTAATCTGTTCAGGCAAATGTCGTCGCAATTAGTTAGCTGCGAGAGTATTTCGCGTTTTAAGGTTTTGTCACGTGGATGAAACATCGGTTTCCGATCGAGCGGTGGATCACGTGGCCTCCACGCGACTTTCCATGGATGCCTCATGAGGATCAACCTGGAATGCGAAAAGCCTTGTTGATGGGAGAGATCGGAGTCTGGGTCGGTTTCCATGGGTACAGGGGGGGGGGATGATGCGTTACCTGGGTAACCCCGCCACTGTACGGCTTTCGCTACCACCCTCAAAGCCACCGTTACCTACACAGATACACTGCCTGTGTGTGTGTACGCACGGATATCAGATGTACAGGCTATTTCATTGTCAATGGAATCTATATTAATTTGTAGTCAGATGATAAATCGTCTAGTACACTGAGTGAATTATTTGATGCACAGTTTCGGGTTTCAGTTATGTGGGACGGTAGGAAATTTTATTGACAACGGGATGAAAAGTTATGTCAGATATTATGTAGTGTTTTAAAATAATTGTTGTCTGTGGAGTTAACAATTTTAACTAAACAAACAAAATGAATAAAATGCCTACAATTAAATACATTTTTAGACATTTTCAGCGGATAGAAATGGTTTGCTACTAGTGAAAATTCTGGTACGCAGGCGAATAAAAGGTCATATAATGAAACGCGGGCATATGTGTAGTCTGATCCTGGTGGCAGAAGTCTAATGATTCTGTAAATATTAAATACGGCGAGAATTGGGTGTTTCAAAGGGTACCGCGTCGCAGGAATTTTTTCTACCTCTTATTATTTTTAAAGTTTCACAATAACTGTACACGTATTCTGAGGCAGAGATAATTAACTTATAATTAGTAAATATTAATGAAATAAAAAAAACAATATTTATAGGGTACATAGAATCGATCTTAAGTAAGAAATTTGAAACTCATAAAAATGCAGCCAGATTTACTGTAAAAAAATGTAAGAAATTTATATCTGAGGATCGAGGGACTCATGCAACTGGTTCTGGTGCATATTCGACTTGTTTATTACGGTTTCCTTACTTAGTTTAATGTGTCTTATGTATCATACAAGCAATTACTAAATGGTTTTTTTAAAAACCTGTATAAATTTAAGTAACTGGGGAGCGAGTACCATTCTTCTCATCTCCGACTCTATGCATATCTCTCAGTCCAGAATGATTGAATTTCTTTTAGGGATTCTTCGTATCGTTGTTAGAATCCCTTTTCAGGATTTTTCCTGGGTAGGTACAGGAAGATCAAATTTCATTGGATATAACTCCCTACAGAAGTGCATATAGTATTCGTTCAGCATCCCATTGTGATTCTCTCTTATTTATTACGTTACTACCGCTTTGTCTTTGATATTGAAATACTCAGAAATTCTGCTCGAAATTCAGGTTGAATATTCATTCTTATAGCAACGTGCGTCTACATCTACGATGCTTCTCTATAGACTGCAGACCTTAGCAAATCGTATTATACTGCGATCATTCATCTTGTACATAAATAATCGAAGTTACACAAAATTATGCAGAAAAGTAATTTCTTAGGTTTTAATTATTGATCATCCAATAGTTTCAACACAGGAAAGATTTCTCGTTGAAATAACAAACGTTATACAAGTTTTTAAAGCGGACAAAAACGCACCGGAAACTCGAATGACAATACGTGATCCCCAGGAATTGCACAATTTTTGTCTAAAATCCAAATACCGTTAAAATCAATATTTATAGTGACAATATTGTATATAGTCCTCGAGTACCTTCTACCTATACATATGTATAACCGAGTGTCCATGTGGATATACGAATACAATTCGCCAACTAGCATACCACCACGATACACCCTTATTCATCGAATTCGACCCTACCCGCCTTAGAATCCTCCCTTTTTAACGTTCTCGTCTCCGCATCCTATTTCTCGCACTCCTCACTCGCTTCATTGCCCGTCCAATCACACACCATTCAAAGTGACGGGACTACGCCTCGCCATGATCAATTACGTTCGGCGCGACACGAAGGTGTGACGATATCGACATTGAAACAGGATTCGTTAATGCTGTTCAGTTAGAAAGTTCTACAAAGAACTCCATTTAATCTTATTTTTTAACTTTGTTAAGCAATCACATAAACATTAATTCATACTGTATGTAATGTATCATCAATGTGCAGTC
>NW_017131077.1:173569-194977 GCF_001652005.2 Ceratina calcarata | reverse complement strand
CGCGAGAGTGTCTTGCCACGCTATGGTTGAACGCGACGCGATGTAATGTAGTATTGCGAATCACGTTGCTTGTCGGCTTTAAAGCGAAAGGACACGGTACATGTATACATTAGATCGGCACAAACAAGATTACTATTACTGGCAGGGAAGACTAGGGTGGAGTTCGGTGTATGACGATATATCACCACCTGGTCGCGATACATACTCTTCGCGATACACTTTCGCCCCTTTTCCTCTCCACGCACATTCGCCTGGTAATTCGCTTCATTGCCCTCCCAATCACGTACCATTCAAAGTGACAGCTGGATCCTCAGCTAGAACGAGCCCTGAATGCGACGACGTCAATTACAATCGTCGAGACACGAAAATTTTTACCCCGGCGATATTAACGCAATTTGAATCGGTACCTCACTCTATCCCTTCAAAAGACGTCAGCAGATCTCGCGATCTACTTGGAGATAAACGAGTCTACAGTAATAACAGTGAAAAGCGAATATAAACCTCGTACCAGTATCAGAACGTAAAAGTTGAACTCGCTTCAAATTATAGGACACGTGTGAATCGCATTCAATAAATTAGATTTTCTTTTGTAAAAATAAAATGTCAAAGTTATGAAGAGTTCGATGCTTGAGAGCTGATATAAGAATAAAGTAATTTTTGAGTGACAATGTTACTGATAATCTTCAGAGGGTGAAGGGGAAAGTGGGAAGGAGAGTGTAAAGTTACAACGGGCCATGTTCGGACAAGATTTACAGTGACGCGCCGCGACGTACGCGAATCTGTATTGGTTAGGACAGACCCCCTTTATCCCTAAAATGAAACCTGTCCAAATTGGATTTGCCCTTGATCACTCGTGAAAAGGATAGAAATGAAATTATTTCTGTTTCGAAACATCCCGTTCGTACGATCAGGAACATGACACTTCATTTATCGTAGCGATAATGTTTCGTAGTGCTCTCAAAATAAATCGTCCCCGTTCTTCTGAAGGGATATTCTCACCATCTTTCTTTACTGATTAACGGTGTAGTGAAAAATTCATATGTAAATTTTTTCACATAAGCAATCACTATCGTCGTTCATATTCCGATTCGTCAGACGCAGGTAAAGACGACGAGATGAAGTGGGCCACATTTACACGAATCAAGAATCAATTCATGAACCGCCGTTCTCAATAGGGAAATTATTTATTATTGGATTATTGGAATATTTTAATGCATTTCGCCTGCTACCCAAAAAATGCATTCCAACACATTACTTACAATTTAATTTTTAATTGTTAGACCCAAGCCAATTCTACTCGTTGGCCCATCATACCTTCGCGAGCAGACAAATTTACCATTAATCAGATTCATAACTGTGAGACTTATGCGAATGCTTGATTCTCGGCGCGCGTAGACGTACGTTAGTTTTCAGACGTCTATCCCGCGAAGCGTATACCACTCTCTTCTGGCAACTCGATTTGTTCCATTTTATCGGCGAAGTGCATTTACGATAGGCATCGTATGCGCCTCCGCAGCCGTATATTTATACACGAACACAGACCTTCCATCAAGCCAGCTTTGTGTGCGCTTTCGCGACCGTGTAAATCACTTTTCACGCGCGGTGGCACCAGAAGCTACGCTTCGCGTCGCGAGCAATCGTTATTTGCGGGAATCGGCCTGTATATGAACCCAAGAACAGTAAGAAGCAATGTTCTTTCCAGATAATGTGGTCTTTTGATACACCATTATTCAAGAACACGAAGGATACGTTGAAGTAATTTATTCACAGACTTAACGACCATTTCTCACTGATTTGTAATTTTATAGATTTGCAAGATAGGAAGGTCTCGAGAATATCACAATATCTTCCAATATCTTTCTTTTCGTTTTTCCTAATAAATGAACAAAATAAGATCGTAACAACTGTAACGATTAATCTAACAAAGTGCACGTATAGCTGTCTTCCAGCTTCGAAGATATTACATTGCAATTCACGTGTATCGTTTTTTTATTCGTCGACCGTTCGGATACATTTGCCAGAAGGATAATCTTTTTTTTCGTCATTCAATAACGTCCGACTAGAGATTCCGCGTAGATTCGGCTGAAGGAACACGAATCCGTAGCGCTTCGGGGCTTGAGCCATCGACAACAAAGAACTTGCAGGAACATCTTACCGAGGGAACATCTGCCGGCACCGACGAAATACAAACGTCGCTATATTGTGATCTTTCGTCAAGGTACACGGATCAGGGAATCAAAGGTGCACCATCTTCGGATCGGATTAAGTTGATGCAATTATGCTCTGTGACATTTCTATCGGAGGTTAGAGATATTAGTTTTAGAACGGTAACATCGACAGTACTATAGATTCGAGAATGAATAGGGAGCATTTCGAAACGCGGCTTGGAATTATCGTTTAGAAACTTTGCAACGAATCCTAAAAACTTGTGACATTTATACAAAGTGCCGTCTACGCATCGCCAGAGATCGGCTTTAGTAAAGTGAAAAATAGCCTGATAGGGCTACGCTGGCATTAGGTTGTCCCTCAAAATAGCCATATTCCCGGTGTGAGAACTCGGCCATGAGATAAAAGAGATAAGTATCCGTCATGAAGAATGGCAAATACTTTTTTTGCCGATAACTCCTTAGGATCACGTGCCTTCATATGGCGAGGGTAGCCATTTGCGAGGATTTGTATCAGTGATAGACACGTCTGGACGTGGAAAAATTGCGTCGACGTCTTTTTTACGAAAATGATAAATGAGACTAAAAAAAAATTGGTATAAAAATAAATAAGTGAAGGATTCGTTATTGATATTAAACAAAGAAATCTATATATCGATACCGACACGGTGGTCATAAAAAAAATGAACGTAAAGCCGAGAAGAAGACTTTATGCTAAAAACGGTATCGAGCACAACGGTGTTTACCAGCACGTAACGAGACGTCGCATAAGCGGCAGCAAAGTTTCGAGGATGTTTTCCTTCCATACCGATCCGAGCTCCCCTTGCGTACCTCTTTTTCCACCCTGGTTCGCATTTAAATTGGGTAATATCTCGACGGTGGGCTCCCTCGTCGGCGTCAAAGTTAAAGACTTTGCATCTAGTGATGCAAGCATGATATTTGTACCTGCTGTTACTCCTTTCTTTCTACCCTCTCTCGTTTCATATAATCCGGGCTTATTAACGGTATTTAAAAATATTAATACGCTTTTTTATTTAATTAGTATAATCAAATTTAACATATCGTATGTAATATTTTGATCTAGCTGATAAAGCTTTCAGGTGTCCATTTCACGGATGCAGTAAAAATAATCCATCTAGAGTTAGGACGTGACATTTAAAACCGGCTTCGCCAGTTACGTCATACATGTGCATTCGCGTACACATGCATACGGTGGTTGCGGGTCAGGAGTTGACTCCGTTTCCAGCAGAGTGAAACGCAGTTTTTTCACGGTTGCGAGGAGGGTCGTGGATCAGCTGGCTGCACGTCTACCTTTTTAAAAACCATGTGTAGGGTGCTTGTATATACCTCGGTTTAACGAACCCCGTGCAAGGATTCTGGCCACACGTAGGCCTGGAACACAGCGTGTTTCCTCCGGTCGGTATTGAATAAACGGTTAAGTGGCTTGTGTAGCGTGTTAGCGGTTTAAGGTGGGACGACGAGGTAGGAAAGAAGAATTATGAACGGGTTAAAGATGTTACGTGTTCGAAGTTTCCCATAGATTTCATGCAATGATTCCGTAATAAATACTCAATGATTTTAATCTCTAGAACATGAAGAATTTTACTCGAAATCATATATTTCACAACTACATATAATAACTCAGAGCACGGGATAGTATAGTGATCTAAAGCCAGATCTTTCCCGTTAGATCTCTATTCTAAATCCCGCAGAATCCACCAAACTGTATTTCAGCCCATCATTCGAATTAACTACCACCACGATATAGCAAAGGATTCACCCCTAAAGTGCGCACTTTTTACGCGAAACCGTGAAAACATCCGGTGGACGCCATATTCCTAAGCCCTTTATCGCGCGTCCAACGAGTGCAGCACCGATAACTATAGTATAATCAAATTTAACATATCGTATGTAATATTTTGATCTAGCTGATAAAGCTTTCAGGTGTCCATTTCACGGATGCAGTAAAAATAATCCATCTAGAGTTAGGACGTGACATTTAAAACCGGCTTCGCCAGTTACGTCATACATGTGCATTCGCGTACACATGCATACGGTGGTTGCGGGTCAGGAGTTGACTCCGTTTCCAGCAGAGTGAAACGCAGTTTTTTCACGGTTGCGAGGAGGGTCGTGGATCAGCTGGCTGCACGTCTACCTTTTTAAAAACCATGTGTAGGGTGCTTGTATATACCTCGGTTTAACGAACCCCGTGCAAGGATTCTGGCCACACGTAGGCCTGGAACACAGCGTGTTTCCTCCGGTCGGTATTGAATAAACGGTTAAGTGGCTTGTGTAGCGTGTTAGCGGTTTAAGGTGGGACGACGAGGTAGGAAAGAAGAATTATGAACGGGTTAAAGATGTTACGTGTTCGAAGTTTCCCATAGATTTCATGCAATGATTCCGTAATAAATACTCAATGATTTTAATCTCTAGAACATGAAGAATTTTACTCGAAATCATATATTTCACAACTACATATAATAACTCAGAGCACGGGATAGTATAGTGATCTAAAGCCAGATCTTTCCCGTTAGATCTCTATTCTAAATCCCGCAGAATCCACCAAACTGTATTTCAGCCCATCATTCGAATTAACTACCACCACGATATAGCAAAGGATTCACCCCTAAAGTGCGCACTTTTTACGCGAAACCGTGAAAACATCCGGTGGACGCCATATTCCTAAGCCCTTTATCGCGCGTCCAACGAGTGCAGCACCGATAACTACACGTTTTTTTTTTTTTAACGATCCACGATCAGATCGCAATATAGATTTCTAATCTTGGTAACTTACATTATTCTACACAAATATACATATGACATATGTATAACATATATGTAATAGATATGTAATATATATTCATAAATATTGAACTGGATTTCTTATATAACTGTTATGTGTTGGACAAATTTATTTGACGGCGCATTCCGATATCGGTGTCTTTATTTTCCCGTCACGCCTGGTATTATTTCGTCGCGAAAACCGAAAAAGAAGAAGGGATCTGTGCGCAGGCGAGACGAGTGCGTCCTGCCGGGCTAGGCTGCAATCTCGTTGTTGCACGCGAGGTGTGACCGGACGAGATACGCTGCACCGTCGATTGTTCGCAATCCTGGCTCGGGGAATTAATTTGTGCGAGGTATCGCGGAACAATACGTACGCTTCATCCCTTCCCTCTGCTTTTGCACCCTCGTCTAGCCGCGTTCAATGCGATTTTCGAAATCGCGCGCCATAAGGTGCAAGACCCAGGGCCTCCTCCGTTTCGTCTGGCGTGCCTCGAGTGCATTTGTTTGTCGGTAACTCGCTGCCATATGTCAGCTACGTGGCTGCATTATGAGCGTACACAGTGCAACGGACCCTTTGTTTTCGTTACGGTTCAACACACCGATCATGCACTGTCTAGTTGGCCCTCGCCACGGTCGGTTGTAGTTACGACTATGGCTTCGACATTCTCGTCTCTCTGTCTCTCTCACGCGCGCGCGCGCGCGCGTTTTTCACTCGACGCGTACGCATGTTGCATGCGTGCTCGATCCCTTTCGGGTTAACCCTTTCGACGATAGCTCGTTGCTCGCGTGATTTTTTTTACCCCGCATACGCCGCTCTTGTTGTTTTGGTCTGGTTTTCTCTCTGATTTGACTGGCGGCGGTCAATGCGTGTCTGGTATTGGTGACGGTTCGAGTAGGCGTACGTTCCGCGGGAAAATCGACGTTGCGCAGTGCTTGCGCTTTTGTTAAGGGTTGCATCGACAAGTCGTTAGTTGTTTGAGTTCGAGTGGCTTGCGAACGGTCGTGTCGAGTTTCCCGCAGATGCTACAAGCTCGTACGTATGGAAATATTGCTCAAGCGAGTATGACAAAAGTAAAAATTTTCAATAAAAAGAAGAGATGAAATTTCTATGATGTTAAATACAATACATACAGAATATTTCCGAGCAGAAAGCTTGGAAATTTTTTTAATAAGATTTAATTAATCTTGATCAAACGTAGAATTTATTTCACTTGCAGAAAATTGTAACTAAAAACGAAACATAATTTGTAGCATTTTTAACTAGTACAATTCATACGATTGAATTAATTAAATCTGGAGTTTGATGTTTTTCAAATAAAGCAATAAACTTATACAAATTTAACAAGCAAGAGGATTATGGAATTTTATAGTATTATGTTATAAAAATTGAACGTATGAATTCGACTCATATTCTGAATCGTAAAATTCCAGAACAATTATTTGCGCAAATTTAGTACCTCATCAACTTTTTCAATAAATTTTCTGACGCCGTCGTTATTTAAACGCAATTACAAAATTGTTACGCTTCATTAGCAATTCAATAAGTTGTTTCACAGTATAAATTTAAATGTCCATATATATTTATTTAACATAATTTTCGTTTTACCATTTATACATTAATTACTTGCACCGAAATTGCGGAAAATCGCGGTCTCTTGAACCAACGTTGTCTGGCATTTTTACTCCTTTTGCGACGACCAATATTAGCTCTAGATTTTCTGCCTGGCATGAATACCATCCATGGGAGTTTCACTTCATACAAATCACAAATTTCAATATAAACCGTCGCCATAAAAAAGGAGAAGAGCGTGCTAAAATATTTAAATAATAATGAATTTATAATTGTGTGTGTGTGGAGAACAAAGTGTAGAATGGATAAAACATTCGATAATACCAGACTATCGACTCGCGGCGGTGTTCTCGTCCGGAATTAATAATACAGATATCTCTTGTATAACACGGTCGTTAAATTCACCCAAAAAATGTCATGTTATGTAAAAAATAGTACAAGGAGCATGGCTAGATTTTGAAAATAAAATAAGCCATGCATCTTTGTTTTATATAATACATGAGTAAATTGTAGATACAGGATGGTCCACCTAAATGTAGCCATCTAAATATCTCCCTCCTTTGCAATGATAGTAAAAATGTTTTTTATGAAATTTAAATGGTATGAAACGATGAATTAAAAAATAAGAGACGAAACTGAAAAAGAATAATGAAGAAAAGACAATTAAATGTGGAGACATAGGCCAAAAGTATGAAGACCATAAAAATAAAAGCTAACAAACAAACAATATTTGCTCATACTCGTACAGGCGTTTAATGCAAGATGGCGCAAAAATATTTCCACGTAAAAATGTTGTGAAAACTCCGTAGATATAAACCTTTGTTTCATTAGTGCCGGCGAACTGCGAGGGTAGAAATTAACTTTGTAAACGACGGACCGAATTAAAATTCAACTACCGTTTTTGCGCAATCCGGTCAAAATTTTTCCCATGATACACGAATGTAGGCGACGATTTCGTTAGCATTTTTCTGCACGTCGAAACCGTTTCGTAATTTGTAAATTTTTTCGATAATTGAACACCGTGATTCCTAGCACAGAATCCCTCTTTTTTTTTTAATTTTTATTACCGAGTCAGTGAATAAAAATATTCAAGCCCCAGGTAAACATTCACATATCCGAAAGCCCGATCAATTATATGTATAATTTTATTTGCATCTGAAAAATAAACGGTATTAAAATATTTTAGTATTTCCGTAAATTGGCGTCAAACAACGGAGAAAAAGACGTCGAACAGCAACATGCAGTAGCTGTGTAACAGCATCACGAAAAATAACTTAATTTCCAAACAATGTCGTGTCCCGACGAGAAGATGACGGGCGCGGGGGAGCCATGGCATCCGGTCACTCCGCGAGCAAAAATTTGACGAAGCTTTTAGCCAGCGATTCGATTAGCCGACGCTTTGTAGTGCATTATACACGCCGCGGTGTGTGTGGTCCTGTCATTTTCACTGACTACCGACAACTTTTACGGGTTCGTTGGCGAAAGGAAGAAAGAGACAGCGTTATAGGGACAGAAAAGAGTTGCCGGAATGGAGCCAGATCGTAAGTAAGGGGTCGAGCACTACGACGGGTGGCTGTCTTCGATCCTGGTTCACTGTTTTAAACTCCTACCGCTCATGATGCAAACTCACTAAATATCGGCCTCTTGAAATGTGTCATCTATGACAGCACGAAAAACAAGCAGCCGAGTAAACTTACTATCTACAAGAGACAAGAGCATCTGGTATTCCTTTGGTGTCCTATTGCGCGCACCACTTACGTTTACTGAAACGATTTTTTGTATATTCGTGAACTGATTTAAGTGGAAAAAATATTATGCTTATCTAACAATGTATATATAAATGTTCACTTCAACATAAAAAAAGAGTAAAAAATCTTACGAATGAAGAACGATTATGAACATAAGAAACAAGGCCATAATTATAAATTTATGCTATATGTAAAATTGGGGAAATAATGTTTTCCTCATACACAGCTTGCAGTGGTTTTATTGAATAAAAAAGTTACCGTTCACTTTTTTGTACAAATTTTACCTTGAAATATACGTATTCTTTATTTTTGGACCCTTCTATAATGTACATTATAAAAAAACTCTCTCAAATACAGTCGGATAACAAGGAGGTAAACCGACATAGCAAATAACGGAGATCGTGGAGGAAGAGGAAAGTAAAAGAAATATATGTGTACAAAAGGAGAAACAGAAGAGAAGGAAACGTAATTCATTGAATGAAAGACGCACTCGTAGGGAACGATTGTTACATGTATAATAGAAAAAGGCTCCGCGAGAGCTGAATAGCTTAATAGATGGGCACTCTAGCAAGCCCATGAAAAACAGCGGCCCAAAACAAATTCGGGGCCGCAACAAATTCCTGGATGCACCATGGGGCGTCCTTGGGCACGCACATGCCTCGCAGATGCGCTCACGCACCCCCCCTGTTTCAAGGGATTCGCGCACCGAAGAGGCTGGAAATTGGTCCCCTAGACGCAATATTTCACGTTTGTATATGGTGCATTGTGTTACACCGAGCTGTCTGGGCGAGTTAAGGCCCTCTTTTATTTCCTGGATTAGAGATAGGCTGACTAGCAGAATGTATCGATTTGACGCGCTTGCTAACGAGATCGGTGGATATCTATATAGTGCACAAATTCTTCTCGATCCATTATTTTCAACGATCTGGTTGGTTTTTGATTGTTTGTATGGTGAATCGGACTGGATGCGGGCTTATTATTCCATTAGAGTCATAGTGCGGATTAGCGTGGAGAGTGCGCGTACGTGCTTCGTAGGGCGGTCGAGGGAATCAATCGATTGATGAGGTTTTTACAGATGTTGGAGTTCTTCGAATGTTACATGGGTCTGTATTATAGTGTTCATGAATATAAAGCAGAAAATTGACATAAAAGAAAGATGATGTGAATGAATTTGAAAATTCCGACAGAAAATATATTCATAAAGAATAATAAGTAATCTCCGGATGGTGTGGCCACCGATCGGGACCGGGCTTGTGAAGAATCGTCATAATAGTCAGAAACGCTAAGCAAAACTGTTTATTCGATTACGAATGACGTTATCGGTGCTCGTTTTCCGATTAACATTGTCAGATGAATGAACGAGCGTTCGATATAAACGCCGTTAATGAAACGGAGAGAACGTACAATTCACAGATTTAAATCAACCATGTTGTGTTGAAGTACAGCTTTTTAATTGGAATGACAAGTGCTGTATACGCTTCAATATATTTCTTTTTTCATTCAGTAAAAGGAAATCCGTGTAAATGACAAGCGAAATTTTTTGCTTATCACCTGCCATGTAACATGGCTATTGATTTCACTCATTATATCACCTAGCTGCTAAATCAGCAAAGTAATGTGAATTGTTCTCAACCGAACAGCAGGC
This sequence comes from Ceratina calcarata, assembly GCF_001652005.2. NCBI lineage: Eukaryota > Metazoa > Arthropoda > Insecta > Hymenoptera > Apidae > Ceratina > Ceratina calcarata. The sequence goes on along the minus strand of NW_017131077.1, from coordinate 185,065 downwards.
GGTAATAATTGACATTCATGATCGGCCATTGGAATTATAAACAATACGAACGATATTGTAACTGAGTCCTTAATAGGGTAGCCGCGGACCGGGCAAGCACATTAGAACATCGCGGCACCGTTTTCAAACTACGATCAATTGAATGAAGCTTAACACCGACATTAAACGGAGCTTAACGTCGCACAATGGCTGGCAATCGTTTTCGTTACAATTACTTATTCGATCGTTTCGAGCACTGTGCGCGGCCGCGCTGCGTCAGCACGTTTTGTGCGTCTGACAGCTGGGATGAATGACGTTATTACTGGTAAGTAGTGAGCATTATTTACGCAAAACCAATGCCAACACGTGCGTTGCGTCCATTGCTCTTCAACGCGTTAAACCCAATACTAAACGAGGTTTGAATCATGCTTGAGACGCTTACTTGCATTCTTGATATGACGTCAACAGTTTTTAAACCATATTATACGATTTTTATAAATTCGTGTGACGAAGGAAAAACGAAGCGTTGCACATCAGAAATATTTTGCGAACACATGCTATTTTCAATTTGTCTACTTTTTAAGTACTGTTCGCCTGTCCAATTATACCAGAAAGTAGTTCTTGCCTCATTTTTATTCCCTGTTCCCAAACAGTATTCTGTATCAATTATTAGCCGTTGTTTCCGAGACGCAATTAAAAATTATCGATACCGGACCAAGTCCGTGTACAGTCTTGTCAATATTGTTGACGAATTCAACAAGAACGTTGATACTGATCCTCGTTGGTAAATACAAAGAGACACCGCATCGAAAGTACGGAAACTCCGACGCGATGAAACCACCGAAACACTGGCACTGAAACGACAGAAATGTGAAACATGAGTTGAAGCTCGGAGGAATAGAAGGGAAAGGAAGACAGAGATAATTACTCAGTGTCTTCTCATTTACATTCTATTCCAGACGGCTGAGCGAAATCTCAGTTACACTTTTGTGTGATGGTGAGGCAAGGTTATTATTTAAATAACTCTTTACATTCAAAAGACAAACGGAGGGAAGCTCGTCCCGATATGCTTATTATATGTATATACGACCGACAGGAACTCTCCTGTTCCTTCACGTGGCTGCGTTACAAAGGAAACGTAGGGATGGAAGAAACCGGTGTCTATTTAGAAGCGATGGCTTGCTTATTATGAAATCCTGTATTGGAATCTTTTGAAATATCGTGAACAGTTTTGATAGCGAATCAAATATTTCTAGTTAAGAGGACGTGTCCGACAAATTTATCCAGATCAAAGCACGTCCACTTAATTATAACCAGATGTCGAAATATTCAAAGCATCATTCATTGAAGCTCTCTGATCGCAAATCCGGCCAAACAGAACCCAGCAGTGAAAGAGCTAACCCTTGATTCTCTTCTGATTCTGTTCCCGCTACAGTGCAGTACACGAAAGGCCCTCTTTTAGTAAAGAAGAAGGGTAAAAAAGCCTGTCTCCGCAATAAGTGGTACGCGACGGCACTTTTGATCGTTGCTGGCAGCTCGCGTGGAGCAACATGTTTAACGCGGGCGAGCGCGCGCGCGCGCGCGCGTCACACAGAGCTGGCATACTCCTCGACGATGCGACGCTGCGGTGGTGGGATTGGGGTAAGTGCGTTGCACTTGGGGATGGTGCAAGCAGCACAAGCCTTTCACCCTCTTCGACCTCCCGCGAGCGGCGTGTGTTGTCCGTAAAATTGCTTGCACTTTCTCTTCCTCGTCCTCTTCGCGTGCACACGCGCGTAAACACCCTCTGGCGCATAGCCTCTTTGCTCTTCGAACTGGTTCGCATCTTTCGTCTAAAATAAACTGACCATGCCGACAGTTTCATGTGCAGTCGAGCTCGAATTGGAACACGCTATTTAATAATTTAAAGATGACCGTCGGCAGTACGACTCAATGCCAAAACTATGTATTAGAATGTTAGAAATTATGTGTTAAAAATTCCTTATGACCGAGAAAAACAGGCCGAATAATTTTATAAACCTTATTCTTCTATAATTATCATTTTTTCTAAAAGTTAATTGCTTCAAGAATTAGAATTTTTTATCACATGTCGTAAAGTTTTGGCAGATATCTTATGGCTCATACAATCTTAAGGGTGTACAAGATTGAATTCAGATTGAGATTCTTGGGTGGTCTTAGATTCTTCAGGGACTCGGTCCATTCACGTTCTAGCTATGTACTGTCGGGCGAAGCTTTTATTTCTGAAGTCTGGAGAGTGTTGATCCCTGTTCGATTTGCGAACGCACGTATTTATTTTTGCCTGCAACGGTTGTTTGTTTTCCCGTTACTCTTCTTTTTTTAAAACCTTCCGGGACGTGATTTATTGGATTTCCCTTGGATCTTTGGATTGAGGGAATTATATTGCGTATTGACTCCTTTTATTAAAAATAAGCTTGAGTTTATTGCTTATGTATGTACGTACGTATAATTGATTTCAAAATATGATTCGAGAAATAGAATTGGAATATGACTTTAGAAGAATAAATATTGTTAATACCATCGACTGTGTCATTAATATTAATTTGTCAACTAAAAATTATTAATGAAAGAGAGCACTTTTTCAAGAACGATAATTCATTTATGAATTCCAGCAAAAATTCTTGTTCAAGCTTTGGAGGTGTAAAAACGCTTGCTGTTCGCTTGCATAAGAACTTCGGGCAACTATAAATAGCGTTTTATTATAGCTTCCAGTCAGTTTCTTTGAAAAGTCAACGACTTCGCTCGATTGGTCTCTCTACGCGCGGCGACGACATCGATCGACGACGATACTTTTTCGTGCGCTCGGTCTCGACACTAATGTACGATTCGCGTGTCATTTCCCGACTTGGACAAATTGCTCGATTCGATCGGATCGCCGATTAACGCGTCAAAATTCTGATGAACGCTTGACAAAGAACCGTGCAAAGAATTACAATGCGTTTTTATCATTCCAAGTGAGTATTAATACAATACACGGATATACATGAACAATCATACTCGATTTCCTCTACCTTTATCATTATATTACGCGATTATATATTATTTCAATTATTCATTCATTAATTGCCGTTCGATTCAGAAGTTTCTGAACCGATGTTCAAAAGTAAAGCGCTTACCGATTGAATTTGCATTTTCCCAGTTACACTTAAACGTTGCCGCATTTTAATTACAGGCATCACTTTGCTGAGGAAAACAGATCCTTTTACGATTAATATGTGAAATTTTCATGATAATTAGTACATTTCAGTAATAAAAACATTTAAAAATATTTTTTTACCTAATATCTCTTCCGATATGAATTCCTCGGCGGTGAAAAATGTTCACACTCTGCTAAATTGATTTAAAGCGAATATGCTAAAAGCTAAAGTTGCTTGAATCTCTTTAATGTGTCTGTGTGCTGTTATACAATGTTTCCCATATAACATTTATCAGAATTTTTCAAGCATCTCTATTTTTTTTTAAATTCCTAATTATACAATTATCTTTTGTTTGAAACAATTCTTCGTTGAATAACGTTCTTAACCTGTTTCTCGAGGAATTCGTACGCACGGATAGTGCATAATTCCTGTCGATGGACGGATTAATAATTTATCAATGTCATTGAATGGAATTCGGTCGACTCGTTAGCCTAATTGACGAAATCGGTTCAGAGCGCGACCATTCGAAGCTTGTTCAAGTAATATATTGCATATATTGTTTCTCGGCCTGGTTTTATTCATAGGTGAGCTCACACAGCTTGTGTAATTTGAATTTATGTAAATTCACAGCTGAATTATGTAACGAATTGAAACCGTGCTACGCAAATGCGAACACCATCCCTACGGATATCATAAAATATTTTGTTCTCCCGAAAGTAAAAGTTCGCCTCGTTATTATCTTATTTTCAAACTTTCACGAAAGACTCACAAAGCTGTCTATTTCGTAGCATATAAAATAACAGATATGGACTGACTGATTATTGATAACATGATTGTTTATTTACCATGATCAGCTAATCTGAAATAAATAGTAATAGTAGAGAACAAACTCATTCTGTTCGCGGAAGAAAGGAAACGTCCGCACGTTACGATTAAACGAATTTCCGCGTAATAAACGTCGACTAACGAAATTTAAAGTAATTAAAAATGTTTTTACCGCCACGATGTTCGCGTAAAGAAATAGATGAAAAAGAGAAGGGGTCAAGGGAACCGGGGCTAACGGTGGGGAAAAAGAAAAGTGCATAGACACACGGGACAGCAGGCTGACTGCAGAAGATGACAGAAATAGGGGCGCAGAAAAAAGCTATGACATAGTACGCAATTATGAAAATGAGTTTGGATGAGACACGACCGCGGAGGACAAAGCTTTGAGAGATAACATTGACCAAAGTTACGAGGTTTTGCTACTCTATTATTCAAACCGAGAACCGGTCGGCCCGACCTGTTATGTATCTTCATTTCTGTGCCGCTGCTGTTAGAAAAATATTATACGTGAACGCGTGCACGCGTGTATACGCGCACGCGCGTTCCGCACGGCGTTTATTACAACTACGGCAAACCGGAGAGAAATCTCGTAAATAGAATCAACGAAAGGTGAGCTTTTTCAAAGCACTCTGTGACGGTAATGCGTTTGGCAAAGAGTGAAGGCAGCGGTGCAAAATATAGCTCATATTATTTTAAAGCCTTTTTTTATTTCGGTGGTGTGTACGTCACGGATTAGGTAAATGTAACCCGCTAAAAATTTTCACGGTTTTTAGCTGAAGGTTTTCGTGATGCTAATTGCTCTCTTTTTATTATACATACATATAGTTAAGATTGCACGAAAGATTATACAAAATTATTGATATTATGTCACTAATGTACATCCAATTCATTGCATTTTGGCCGAAGATAAACACAGGCAAGTACGCATTGGCGTTAGCGGTTTATGGCGAGCGATGTGTATGTGCGGTAAAATACAGTGAGTTGTACAAACAACGGATAAGCTGTTGTTTGATTGGTTCAGGCTTTGTTTCCTATGGTAAAAATAAGCAATCAATAATACTGGACAAAACACTGTACGAAACAAGTCGTTGTGGATCAATTAGAAACGGAGACACAATGAAATACATCATACATGAATACATGTCACACAGAGTTATTAAACATTATTTTCGTTAAGAGCATACAATATGTATGTGTCGTTTATTGTCGACAATCACCGTAAACTGCACAGTTTACTCGCGCAGCTAATGATTATTTAACGAGATTTGTCTAGTACCTCTTTGTAAAGCTATTAAATTAATTCAGTCACGAAAATGTGGAGGGCACGCGAAGAAATAAATTCGGTTCCGAACTCTCTTCGACAAGCCGTACAAGTGCAATCCGTTCCGAGGAGAGCGCAAATTTTTAATCGGCTATCGTGACATCAAAGTGCTGCTGCTACCGTCTCTTCTCTCTTTCTCTTCCTTTACTTTATCTCATTCTATCTCTCTGTATTCCGTCTTCTATCGTTCTCTTTCGCCTCGTTTTTATACTTCGCTCGTGGCATCGTTCATCAGCTCGTTCGTAGCTGAAAATTAATCGTCGCGTTCTGAAAATAAGAGGCGAACTGAAAAATTCAGCGAACCGTCTGCGGCTATCGTCAAAGGAACTCCGACGCTGTTACTTAGTATTTATGAACCGTTCGCTCGCGAACGACATTCAAACCTGATACAGAGTGAAAGACGAAGAGTCCTGTTGATAGAAATATTGTAGGAATCTGTAATAATCACTGATGTAGATCAGCTACCTCGCGTCATGTGAAAATATTAGAACAAGGCTGGTAGATAAGATGATACATATATATATGTATATTTGTATCTATATTTCATCTGTCAGTTGATCGACAATAGCAATATCGTGTGTACGCTTATGTAGTCCATTTGCGTAAGATTTCCGTGGCGATAAAGTTGACCATTTGAATGGACATTTTAATTCGCAGCAGTATGACGGAGGGTCGCTGTAAATCGCACGGCGCAAACGGTCGAAAAATTCGCGGGGAAGGTATCGCAGGAGCGTGTCTTCGACACGCAGCGTTAGCAACGATAAAATTACTCGCGTCCATGAAATTTTATTGCCAACGATATTTCACGGAGCTCGCGGAAGGGATCCCTCGTATGTAACGGAATGAAGAGAACGGGTGCGCGACGAGCGCAGCGCAAGCCGTGTCGCGCCACGCTGCCCATTGTGACCGCCTTGCAATCAGTAAAGTGCCATACGCCGCTATTGAAACTGCTGCTAATGAAAATTCCCCAGGGGACGCGAATAAAACTGACTGGTATCCAGGTATTCCAATAATTAGTGAAATAAAAACTGGTCGCGTGTTATCTCGCGCCGCGGTTCCAACGCGATAAATGAATTCTATCGGTGCGATGTAAAATAATATAAAAAAAGTAGATGTACGGGAGGAGGAAGAGAGAGGGGAGTTAGGGACTGTAGAGAAGACGGGGGGAATTTGTACAAAAATTCGTGGTGAACTGTTTTCATTACTCTCAGTTTATCGTGTATCGGTAGTTGACATCATAAATTATCAAATAAATCTGGAACACGGAGATTAATGGAGTACGAAACTGGACATCTTTAAAGCTTACTGCTCCTTTTCTACAAATATGTATGTAGTCAATCTTCTTAAATGCGAGAGTGGGTTCAAGCTTGTTTCTTAAATAGCTGAGCAATATGTTCTACGTCAAAGCGTGACCATAAAACAGTACTGTAAATTTTACAGAAAGCCAATAGTGTCATCCTCTTTCTTTTCACATCATTCTTGAACAACAATCTTCAATATATCGTACTCTTATTTTCACGATGGAGAAAATTAAAACTTACAGTATAACAGTAATAAAAAGCAATTCAGTCATATGCAGCTGAGTATACTTTTACATACAGGAATCGTGCAACTAAGTAAATCGTTTTAATGGAAACCGCGTAATTTCTAAATCATATAAAAAAAATACATGAAAGAAGGGTCAAGTGTATATACGTCACGTAAGATTTACACCTTTCGGTAATGGGAACAGATTTTATTCTTATACAAGAGCCATGAGTGAGCACTGTTCAAATTTAAATCTTGGAGACATCCTTATTTACAAATCTCGACTATCCTGAGGTCCAACTTACCGTCCTCCTACTCTAAAAAAAGAGAAGGAAAACAAAAAAGCGAAGTAACTGAATTACAGAGTCGCCTCGTCAGAAGCAGACTTTCCCCGTTAAATCAACCGGTCCTCCCTGCTTCTGTCCATAGCTCTCGTTTCACCCTCTCATTTCATCCTCTTGCATTTCACCGAGGTCCTTTCTCACTTTCCTTCCAGTCAGCCTGTAATCTAGGAATCTATGATTCAACGCCACTAGTGCGCCCCCAGCATCTGCTCCCTGATGGACGCACTTCAAACTGCCTGCTCACAAAGCGAGCTCTGTTCTTAGGAAATAATGTTTTCGCCGGCACACCGTGTCCATCGTCCTCTATTTGTCTCACTCTCTTTTTCTCCGTCTGTGCAAGTTAACGCTTGCTTAATACCTTGCAGATGCTAAATGCTAGACGGCGCAACGTTCTGACAGACACCCGAGGGGAACCGAGACGAGTTTTGTTCGAAGCGATTTAACAGGTGCTCGACAATTTAACGATTATACACGTTCTTATTGTTAGAGAGATGCGTGGAAAGATTGGTATACCTCTTGCTAATGAGATGATTGGATTTTAATTATACTATTAAAATCTCTTGTTATACAGTAATTGGTTTCAGAATTTTAAAAGCTCTCGAAATTGTACTTCAAATGAACCTTTTATACATGCAGCTCTTCTAATTAGTCACGGATCGACGCATCTTAATGTCTTGCATCACTGTATAGTATAAAAAAAGCCTCGATCAGCAAGAATAGTATGAATCGAATCGAATCGGTTCGTACCACTATGACTGTTCCATTCCTTTCAACTGGCTACTGGAAGTTGCAGAGTCGCAGCCTTTAAGCGAGCCAAAGTTATCGAACGCTCGTGACGAACTAATTCGCCGAGTTTTCGCGGTGACCTCGTTCGAACTTTCAACTTGGATTAAAATTCGCCCCGGCGAAGTCGATTTCCCTTTGATAAAACCGTTCGGAATCTTCGATTCGAAACGTCGCGTTTCAAGAATTCAACGGTAACGGTTGCTGGAAGCGGTGAAAATTTTGCAACCATCCTCCTCCACCACGTCCGCTCGTCGGAACGTCAATCCTTCTCCGTGAAATTGAGAATTCATCTGTCTGTTTGAATTTAGGATGAATATCGAGCGTGCGATATTTATGCAGACATCGACCGATTGTCAGACGATTCTAATCAATGTAGCGGACGTTGATGAAACATGTACATTTTTTAAACTATCTCTGTTCGTTTAATGGAATACAAACCACGAACGTTGATCATTCGATTTTTGACTATCGAATTAAAATCGCTGTTTTGTTTCTCCAATAATCCCTGAACTCACAATTAGATTGAGAACATAAAATTTTCATCTGACACGTTTGTTTGAAATAACCGACTGCGAGGAACGCTACACTCGTTGAAACGAATGCCCTATGCTTTGTGAAATGTTAGGCTTCTTCAGGATTTGATTTACAAAGAACTCAGATGGAATGTCTGGTTTTAAAACTTGTCTGATTAGAGGAAACTCGATTCTCGCGTCAATAGAAAATGTAATATGTCTCGAGTTTCGCGTTGTTAGGTTTCACGCGGAAGGACCAAACCTATCGGCAGAAATCAACTGAATGAGAAAAGGAGGACGGAGATGAGAAAGGACTGTAGATAAATCTGTTCGAAGACTACGGTCATCGTATCGAGTCAAAAAGTACTGGCGACACCTTACGTTTTTACACTTTCATACTTAGTATCACATGGATCCGATTCCTTGGACTGGCAATTTTTATATACTAGTTTCACGTATACGTACAATTAATATTTAATATTTGTCCAATCTAAAATATCATGTAAGATTTCGTCGATCTCAAAAAGAATTATCCAGTTCGTTATCGCAATTCCTACCAACACTGTTAGATTTCGCCATCGTCATGAAACTTTTCAGGGAAAGTTGATTGAAAAGCTCCGCAGTTTAACTTCGCCTCTAAAATCGGCTCGGTTCCGCTCTCGTAAAGTAGGTCGAGCCGATCCTTTCAACCGGCTCATTGTTGCACGATCTTTTACGAAAATTCCCTCCTACCGAGCAACATTATCGTTTATCGTGCAGAAAGAGTGAGAGAGAGAGAGAGAGAGAGATAGGATTAAGTACTCGTAAAGTGGAAGCAATAATCGATAAGGGGTTTGTGTGGGCGACCCTTCCCCGAGGTCCAGCTCTCTTCTCTATTTCCGGTAACGCCACTTGCAATTTTTAAGTTCACTCACCCTTCGAGCCTCATGATTGTATTTTTCTTTCTGACAGACATATTGATAAGAGAAAGATATTTTGTACATATGTGTATATACACGTGCTTGAATTCTCTCATGAATCATTTCACTTTATAAAAAAGACCTGCGTCACTGTGAGTGACTTCTCAAGCAGATAAATGTTGGCATATCTGGAGCTAGCGACATCAAGAAGCCATCGAAGTCCTTATGTACTGTCACTAGTTATTTATGACATTCCAGCCGACATCGTAGATTATACTCAGGCTTCGAAGTGCTCTAATTGATATACGCACTTTCTCACGCTCGCATACTACTTTCCATGTCATCTCATATACATATATGTATACATATACATATATATACTAGCGTCCCCGTCGTGGACTAATTAAACATACTTTATCAAAATCCTGGGTTGTGATATTTCTATAAACAACATGATCGAGAACCAAATCCATGACTAATCAAATAATTTCTTTTTATATAATAGTAAAATATTTTTATGAACAATCGTTTCGGAATTTCTAAACACACTTGTGTTACAAGTCAGATTTTTGGACATATTGCATTTCTAGGGGCGAAATCGAGCTAATTTGTAACGTCACTCATCTATGTAACCGAATTCTAATCCCGCATGATCTCGAAAAAGCACGAGGATCATCCGGTACCTAATCGCCTTACCTCCTACTGTGGACCTGCTGCATTTGCAGTGGCACCTTATTAACCATTGCTACCACACGATTTGGGATCAGCATGACGATGATTCCGAGTCATGCTGACTACGGCAGAATCAAGGCAGGAAACAGCATTCGCGTATCATAAATCAGCCGCACTGACTCGACTACTTTAACCGTATTCCCCAATGTCTTCTAGTGCAAAGCGATAGACGTACAAAGTATTAAGCACTGAACAATTTATATTATTACTAGATGTTACTTTAATCCAGATAAATGTAATTCATTTAAACGTTTTACATATTCATACAAGTCAAATTGAATCAGGCCGGTCATTTATATAGTACTATCTTTGGTTAAAGTTTTACTTTTGATGGATTGTATTTGAAGTTTCCGGTAATGGACCACCCCGTATACGGGCTAGATAAAATCTGACGACTGTCAACCTAAATCACTGTCAAAGAACCATTTCATCTTCTACAATTTTAACTTCCGTTTTGGGATAATTATTGGGAGCAGTATTATAACAAAGGGGAAAAACTCTTGTTCAACTCCAAAGGAATTAAATACAGCTCTTAAGTTGAAATTCCAGCACTTTATTAGGTGGTACAGCTCTGCACGCAAGCACGTACTTTGGAAATCTGCCTAATTGTACAATTTTGGTTGTCCTTATAACGAGTGGTATGAGTAATCGGGACCAAAACAGGATAGTAATAGGAATACTAGGGATAGGATGGGTAGAACAGAGATCAAGAATGTTTTTCGTTGAGTTAATAATGATAAATTAGTTCGTCAACCAACGCAATTACAAAAAGAATATCTAACGTACAAGATATATTTTGTTAATGTTTTAATATATTTTTTCAATTTCGTATATCGACACGTGTAATCCTTTTTTATCTGACTCTCGAGTATGGTGGTCTCTGTATACGTCAATCGTTCGATTCTTAAACGATTAGAGGGTCGAAGACGCCGGAAATTGGTAGGGTACTCGGACGACGGAGCTGTAGAGACCGAACCAGATCCAGAAATGCTTCCTTTATGACAAACAGATGCGCCTTGGGACAGACGCTCTCGAGAAATCTGCGTCCTATTTGCGCCCCAGCCAGTGATGCATCTACGCTCTGCGATACGGCGATACTCGATGACATACATAATAGAGCGGAGGATATAAAAGTGGCGTCGAATAGTCGGAGATGGGAACCGACAAGGAACAGCGATGAATTTTTGATTAGCTCGAAACGACACCGAAGTTCGTGCATGCCTCCTGATCTCATTCAGTCAATGGACTATGTTCTTTTGTCTCGCGCATGAGTCTTTCTTCTTTTTTCGACCGATCGACCTGTGTTCGGCTAAACCGAAGGGTCAATGGCTTCTTAAAAACTGTATGAGTCTGTTAAGAGTCGATGGGTTCTGTAATCCAGAAATGAAGATTGAATTTATGATTATGAAAAATGAT
>NW_017131077.1:142326-172751 GCF_001652005.2 Ceratina calcarata | reverse complement strand
ATCGGTTATTTTACTTCTTCAATTACATTCTTTAAATTAAAATTTCATTTCAAATTGAAAGGGACGGAAATGTATCTGCCCGATGAAAATTGTAGGGTAACAATTTCGGGGTGGTCTGTGGGACGGAAAAATTCGGCGGCTGAAAAGTTTCTAGCCATGGGACCGCAAATTCCAGGAGGATTATGGTAATCCCGGTCAGAATCTAATAAGCGGTTGACACAAATTACAGAAGCACCTGCCCGACGTACGAAAGTCGGCGCTACTTCCCTGTGATTTCTCAAAATTAGATGCCCCATCCTGAGAAAACTTTGTAACGACGTTCCGAATTCGGGTCACCGCCTTTTTGTCCTGTAATTTCCAACCTTTGCAGCTGCGTTCGGTGGTTCAGTGAAACGTGGGTTAATTGCTGGAAGCCTAGCCTGCCTTCTGTACGCTGATAAATAATCGTTCTCTTTGTTCATGGCGATTGCAGAATTTGGTTATTTTATTAGTTTGGATCGATCCAATTATGCAGTAAACGATGAGAAATTTCGAAGGAATGTTCAAAACTTCGCAACTAAAAAGCGATGTTAGAATTAATTTTGTCGATCCATCAATCTACTAATAAAATTGACAATGAATCCAAACATTCACTCGAGACAAACAACGTAAAATTGACCATGAGAATCCTCAGTCTCGAAACAAATCAGGTGAACCTGACGAACTCCCATATCAGATTTCAATCCCGGCCCCCCTTGCCTTTCTAATTCGCGAATCAAATTCGAAATCCAAGTGAAAAGAGCGTCATCGAGTTCACCATTAGGCATACTCTGGCTGTCATCCACTACGTACACCCTAATTAGACGTTGGTAAACGACTGTTCGGGAAGCAATTTCACGCGGCTCGAATCAGCAGCGTTGACTCGCCGAAACGGAACGACCAGAACGAGGAAGAGAGATCGAGATAGGGGGGCGACGGAGAGGGAAAGAGAGAAGTGCACCGATGCAAAAGCGAGAGGCCATTCAACGGCAATCACCGGGGCGTAGACCGGTCCCTCCCACGGGACCGGATCTGTCCAGTCTGTCATTCATTCAAATTAATCTCCTGGATGTTTCAACGGGTCTAGCATATCTCGTAAAACTTATCAACTTATAACAACCATGGCGAACGAAGAAATACAACAAATTCTGATTAACAAGTCGAATGTGTGAAACATCTGATTTAGGCAACTGGTTGGGCAGTAATAATCATTCCATGTATCCAAGAATTGTAAATAATGTATAGAAAATCGAAATGGAACGGTAGTATTTATTAATAAATTAATCACAGCAATACGTCTGGGTCATATTTCGGGCATAGCCAAAAGTTTTCCTTGAACCTTCAAATGTTTGGGGCACAATAATTTGATCTCTCAATGAAGTACGACAATAGTCTGGATGGAAGAACCACGTCGCGTCGTATCAAGAAGAGAACAGCCAAAAGCAGTCAAAAAAGAGAGACGAAGAAAGACGAGGTTGGGAAGAAAAAGGAAGAAAACCTTCAGTGGTGGTAGCTGTTAGTAGTGGTGGTAGCAGAGATGCTTCCGGGAGCCAAGAAGTACTTTCAACCACTTGCGTTCAATTACTACTGGCGAGGTTATGGCGGGCTTCTTGTGTTGAGGCCGTAGGAGTGGTCTGTTCTCGTTCTCTCGTCCCTCTGCCAACGCTGGGCCCGCTTACGAATCTCTTCCAGCTATAACGCCTTTCCCTTCCATCCTGGTACACGATTCGTCCCTTTTGTCCGTCGCTTCTATCGGTACCATCGCATTCAAGGTATACATACACCCTGAACACGCTTCGACCGAGTTTACCCGAGACTGGACACCATTCAAAGCACATCTAATTGACCGGATCTTATTGTTAATGAAAATGATCCTCGGTACTGGGCCATCCATACGACTCTTGGACACGACGCGACGTTCGGGACGTGTATTCATTCGCGGTAGCGCGATGTCAGTGAACGTTCTGCACTTATCGTTTCGAGCAGAGAAATGCAGACCGTGTTCACATCATTGGGCTAATTAGGCAAACCGACGGACGTTACTTACGAATGATCGAGCTCGGTAATTACTGGTTAACGTATACCGTTACCATCTAGAATTCATTCGACTGAGAGATATTTGATGACCTCTCATGTGGATTAGGTTACTCATTCTGGGAAGGCTGTTCATACGTATTACAGGTAGGTGTATGATTTTCGATGAACAAACAGGTCTCCGCTTTTATCAGTAAATTTGCATTGATTTTGATTACTGTTGTTTTAATGTGTATCTTTAAGTATACTATTTACTCTTCAAGATATCTTGAAGAAATTTCTACCTTTTAACGAGGATATATCGCAAGCCAGGCAAACCTTCGAAAGTATCCAAGCGTTTTACTTTAGCACCGTTTTTATATGGTTTTACTAACTTTTTCTCATAATACAATGCCCTACTGAAAGTTTTATGAAAGGGTAAAGGGAAAGTACTACAACCTCGGTTTTAAAGATTTTACTTAGGCCAATCGAATTAAGGATAACAGAATTAGATTAATATTAATTGCGGACAGATCACAAGAATGTAATATATAATAAAACTACAATACTAGCCCGGAATGTGTTAACGAAACAATTTAATATTCTTGGTTGAATTTGTTACTGATTTTTGTCTTATCTATTTACGGAATTTGTGCTAGCCAATCGCGTGAAAATGCTGCTCGTGCTTTGAAATGAGGTTTGTTGTCTCTGAAAGCCAAGGAAGACGGTGTTGTTGTTATTGAATCTAAGAATATGTATATGAATGTCGGATCGGTGAAGGCGCCCTGTAGCTGAAAGTTTTTGCATATTTCCGTAATATAATTCAGTTACATAAAATTTCAGACCGCTCTGTGGATCCTTGCTTATTCAGTAATTATTTCAAAGTATATTTCAAAGTATGTAATTAAAAAATGTATCACACGAATCTTCGAGTGCGCTGCCCTACATTTTTGAAGTGATAAAAATTTCTACCAAGTGGGAAGAAGAACTTTGATACAAATTGTATTGGTGGAATATTTTTATACAGCAGTTTGTATTAATCCCTGAGGATCTTTTTCTTTATACAATTCGACATTAATAGAACCGATTGTTTCCGAAGTACAATAGAAAGAACTCTTATTGACACTACATTCTTCATTCAATTTAAGTTTATCCAATTTGTAGCCTCTAATTGTAGCGAGGTACCGAGTTGTCAATAGATGACAGTTGTCCCATTCTCGGCAGCTTACCGCCGCTCTTAAGATAAATTGATATAATTGTGAGGTCCACTTGAAGGGGAAGCCTGTTAGAACGATCAAGAGGATGTCAAACAGTACACAAACGTATGTTACATTTAACAGTGTGCAAGGTTACATTCATTGAATTTGATTTTACAAATGGGACATATTATATATTATATTATTATACATTTTATCACTTAATTCAAACATGTGTTGAAACAGTATAATATAGTGTCAGTCTAAGAATAAGTAGATTAAGTGATTAAAAAATCAGCAAACAGCCATTCAGTCTCATGAATCTGATCATTCTAGGCCGAAGTCTAGATCGGTTCGTACCATTATCTGTGGTATAATTTAGGGTAACATTATCGATAGTTTAGAGCAGGGATCCAATCAGAAACAGAAAGACGCAATAAGATACCGGTCGGCCATTAACTATGCTTTATCGGCGACAAATCTGCTTAATGGTAAGGCCGTGTTCTTGAGTTAATAGCCAACCGGATGGTGCACGCGAAATTGATTAACGCTTCGTCCCTCCGCATAGAACGAGAGGAGGACTTGGTCGCATAAATATTAATTTCTTCGTAGGCTTTAATCGGGCCGGACCAACAAAATCACTCCGCCATAAAATTTCATAAGCCCTTCGCCAATTAGGCGACGAAATAGCATGAGAAAAAGGGATTTCGGTGTTTGGTTTGAGGATTTTAGGGATCAAGGATTGTGGTAGGAGCTAAGCGTCGTATAGGGTGGCGAGTTAATGACTGAGGGTAGGGCTCGCCCATTGTGCCATTATCTTCGATGTTTGTACGCTTTTATCCTATGCATGAAAGCTATAACTTTATACTTTTTCACTTGTCTTCAATTTGGTTTTTATCATTATTTTAAGAACATGAATTACCGTCATTAGCGACACAAGAGAAATATTAGATATACGTGAGAAATATATCACGGTTCAATAAAAATCTTGTTATTTGCCTAACAAACTAGCCCGCTCATCGTTAAAACAAGAGGGTTATTAAGCAAAATCAAGCTGAGAACTCTCTTTCTATCCTCACAAAATACTAAAGCTGGAAGTCCCGTCGCGTAGTAGTCTAAGCTGGATGTGACAACGGCACCCTCCACCGTCTTCAATCCTTTGTCGAACCCTTGTACTGGCACGACGCACAATAAGTGGCGTGCGCGTGCGCGAGTGAGCGGGCGTTATTATAAATAAAGAGCGGCTAAATTAGATTTCCAAATCAAGATGGTGGCCGTATTGTCTACGACAGAGGCTGAATTAATTGGATTTCAGAGCCAACTTTGTCGCCTCTCGCAGCAATCTGCTCGTGCGCCCCTTGGCTCTCCGTCTTCCTTGGCTCTCCACCCCTGCCCACCGTCTTCCTGTTCTCTTTTCTTCGACGCGACCGAGCGTAAACGACTCTCGAGGCCCGAGGCGCGACGCCGAATCGAGCGAGAAGCAACACGACCGAAGCTACCGGTCATGTTAGTTCGGTGCCGGTTATGTCATCCCTCGGCGAGTACACCGATTATGCTCGCGTCGCTCTCAACGAGACTGAATTCTGGGACTGGCGCAACGATGGTCGAGGGTCTCCACCGCGTGAAAGGGTTGCCGAGGGCCAGCTGCTCGAGGATTATTAAGGGATCACCAGGTCGGACAGATGGAAGGATAAACAAACCGGGCGTAATGAACGAGTCCGGATCGCTGGACGGCACTCGGAGATAGAGTCGCGCCACTTGTTGTCGCGCCACGATCCTATTTTGCCATCCCACGGGATGCTCGTATTAAATCAACTGAACACAAGAAGTTCGTTTCGAACTGCGGCGAGATGTCGTCGACGGCCGCGCGTCGTGCCTCTCTCGGTTCGAAACGACGATAGGTCGGTGCAGCAAGATAACCGTTACTATACGGATATATACACCTACTGACTAGATAAGCCACGATTGTGCAGAAATGCGTAAGAGAGGTTCGATGTAATTAACGTTGATATCGCGCCGCGAGGGACACCGGATGGGTGAACAGGAGAAGTTAATTTGATGGAGTCTGATGTAACGTGTCCGGTGCGTGATTTCTGTGCATGTTCTCAACTGAAGGGTAGACGGCAATTTCTGTTGCGATTAGAGCGGAAGGCGAGCAGTTTTTGTTCGTGGGGTGAATCGTGTCGGGTAGATAAGCGGCAAATAATTGTAAGATGAAAGTGGAAGGTAGTGATTGAGCTGAACGAGATAGGATGATAAGATTGTACTTTTCGTGTGACAGAAACGTTTTGCATTATTAAAATATGACGATGACCTCCAGCTTGGATGTCAGATTGTATTGAGCCCTTAAATAAAGATAATGGCAAAGCTTTTCTTTCTTTTCGGGAAGATCATATGGTAAGCTTAGAAGAACATTTCTTTCTAAGCAAATAATTGAGAAATCATATTAAATTAACTATCAATTTGCGTTGACCCGCTGTGAACTTTACAATTTACTACACACAGGGCACTTGAAAATCTCTCATGAACTACCTATACCAACTTAAATCTCGCCAACTTACAACAATTCCGTCGGTCTAGCCACTCCATTCCAATTCGCCACCTCAAATCAAAAACATTCCAAGCCCAGACCAAACCTCTCGGAGATCCGACTCAACAAAATACCTAAAACCAATCCCGCAGAACCAATTCATAAACCGAGCGCTTTACCCCGCCGATCGTGCCACTCCATAACAACAATACGCGCGTACGGAACGCAATTAGAAGGTACGCGGCGGTATTGTTGAACACACGGACTCGTCGAAAGTTCTTGGATTAAGCTCCCCCGAGAAACATCCCGACGATATCTGTTGCTCCATCCGCGACGGGTTCGTTTCTGGTTTTCGTGCGCTCTTCAATCCCCCGCCAGATCCGGATTAGCACTGCGGAAACTCCTGACTCATTACCGGAATACCGATGAATGCCTTGCACAGTCACGAAATACTGTGGTTGTTGATCGAGAAAGAGATTTAGAAGGGTTTGTGGGGTGGAAGATAGTTTACGAATATGATAGTGGAAATTGCGAAATTGAATTCGTCGAAATTAATTATGTAATGAAAACAGTATTCATATTTATTTTAATAAGCTCAAACTATTTAGTATCTTCAAACTATTTAGTGTCTTCAAACTATTTAGTATCTTCTTCATTTATAATATGATTCTATAACATACATATAACTTCCTAACTCCATGACGAACTTAATTTTATTTGAACACTGCAAATACCATGCAATTAAATTTTTATATATCTCCTTTCAGTGAAATTTTATTTATTCTTGTAAAATACTTCTTACTGGTTTAAGTCCTCAGAACCAGAATTATTGTTTCACCTACTCGACGCACTTCCAACCACTCTCAAATCTAAAATCGATCCATGCCGCGAACGCGTCTCGCAATGAGGTTCTTTGTGTTCCCATACCGCGATTACATCCTTCGGAGAATGCTCGTACGCCCTTTAAATGTTAGAGCAGTACCCCGCAATGCCCTAATCCTTCAACTACTCGTCGATCTCTGGCTAGAAATCATCAATGCACAGTAATTTCCACCGGTGACTCCGCGATTCTTGGCACGTTAATCTGCTGTGGCTAGGGGACAACCAACCCACTCGAGCCCAAAAGCAGGGATTGCATTTACCGCAAAGACGAAAACGGAAAAGGGACTCGCTTAATCCTCTTGATGAGATGCCCCCCTACGAAAGAAGCCATTGTGTTTCACTCTCTGTCTCTCGAACGTACTTCGCTACATCTCGTTTCGCATGTCCTGTTTCTTATTCCGTATTGGAATTAAATTTAGCTCGCCTGGCGTTCGACTTTAATGGTGAGTTAAGGGGGTAGACTCCGATAGCGGCACGATGACGCAGAATGTTAATGTTACACACTACATTGACCAAAAATATGGGTTTACGCCATTCGATTCTACGTCCTTATTTCTCAGAGAATTAAGACAACATTCGTTTTAATGTCTGGTTTGATTTACATTCTAGGACACTCTGGTCATTATTCAATAAGATTTAACTAGAGCACAAATCGTAGTCACTATACATTGGATTTTAAGCAATTTTATACCAAACAGAAATTGTCCTGAATAAAATAAGGACCAGAGTGCTGTAGTAAGTACTTTAAACTAATGAATTTTTACTTAATTTTATGAGAAATATAGATCTAGACTCGAATAATGTAAACCCATATTTTGCAGTATTTTTATCTGGTTATCTATTATTATCAAAATGTCAAAAAATTTACTTAGAAGTCTTACAACTGTTTGAAAAGGCACGTGACCATTCTAGCCCCTTAAAAATTCCCTATAGTTTTGGATACCAGAATGTTGCACATATAAATGAGGATTATAGATCTGGATGTTTTTTATTATATTGTAACTTAGTAACTGTGAGATCGTTGCGGTTTCCTCTTCAAAAGTCACGTGCTCATTGAGTCAAACTAATTCCAGATCAAACAAGCTTGGGTTTATTATGGAGGATGATTATCGATGCCGTTTGTGAGCTTACAATTCGCCTCAGAAAAAGGCATCAAAGGATTTTTAGCTGGTGTTCATTAAGAGACGCGATCTTTTTCTCGCAGACCTACCGCCGCTGTTTGCACGGGGAAAATAATTTATTTGCCGCCGTGTACCCTTCGCGAGCGATTTCGTCTCGACGAAACGAGCACTTCTTTCGATTTTATTTCTTTGTCGGTACGACGATCGTATTAACGCGACTCGTTCTTTTTTCTGTTTCAGGTACGTACATGCTTTCCCTTGGTATATTACAGTAACGAACGATGACAGAACAGATATTTTTAAGGTAAGAAATTAAGTGACAAAAACTTGCTACTTTTAATTACAATTTAAGAAATTTTTAAAAACAGATCTTATAAAAATATTAAAGAATTTACTCTACATTTCATGAAGTTTATTCACTAAATTGAAATTCTTATTCAACAATCGAATTCCGAGAAATGAATACAATCCATCCTCCGAATATTCAAATAACATCTCGTAATTAAAGATCAATTCGAGTTCACATTTTTTTTTAAGGCGAATGGGAATTTACCTCTGACTGTGGCACGGAAGGAATTAGTGCTAATAAATTTTGAGCGCCGAGGTGGCATCCCGGTTCCCCGATTTCCACAGTGTATCTAGGAGACGAACAATGATAATAATACTCGATTCGGCGAAGCGCGCGAATCGTGCTCGAGAAACGCGCGAAAGAGATCCTCCGCGAGATTCGCAGGTTCCCTGTCGCAGCCGCCCCTTTGATCTAGTCTACCCTCCGAATTTCATTCCCTTCACCGTCACCCTGGCTCACCCTATCCTTTCCCACTTAATTTATTCTCCTTTTATTTCCTAGCCGCGACAGCAGCCTGAGCCTCCATAATAAGCGTGATATCCACATATTCTCCCGTGCAATCGAATATCCGTTCCATATTTCTGAAATATCGTAAAACTGTCGTGTAAGAAATTAAATCAATAATTGGCACCTGATCATAAGTAAAGACAAATTCTACTGATTTTTAAAATAATTAATAAGTAGATATTATAAAATGGAAAACGTTAAGTTCGATGCACCTATAGATTTTAAGGCTCGATGCAGATGAGCGATAATGCTCAGATGATTTCATTCATTCAATTGTAAAAATTAAGTCAAACGTACGATCACAGCAACATCGAGTGGCAAAAAGTCCCTCGTTTGCACTTGGCTTTATCAGGACGTACAATAAAATTGTTATTGATAGCGCACAGATTACCTCATTTAATCCGCGTTCGAATCATGCCGGGTCTCGTATTTATAACGAAGGGAACAGGAAGGCAAGGTATCTTCCGTGACAAATCGAATAATTGCAGCGCAGTCTGCAGGTCCTCGGGGATCTCGGAACTCTCAGGTTACCAGGAGCAGCCGCCCTTGTCATGGAAAAAACAAGCAACTTGATCCGACCAGAGATTTTCAGATACCCAATTTAATACCTAACGGTCCAGTAACCGTTTAGATAACCGGGGCTTGCATTCAACCAACAAATGTTGCTGTATAATAAATGAGGAACAGAATAAGAACCCAAGATGGAGATAAGTGACGATTTAAATAGACGAGATTAAAGGAACTTCTAGTTACTGAGTTTTACAAAGGACTACGGATGGATTATGACAATTCTAGATCGAAGTTGAAATAAGGTTGATAAATAGTACCTCTTCTATCGTTTACAAGAGAGTCTAATAATTGATTGAATATTTTTAAGCTTTTCATATTGCATTTCTTTAAAAGAAGGATATACATCAAGAGCTCAGTGGCCACAATATAAACTATATAGACAGTGTCTTATATCCAGAAGCATTCTTATTCAACGCGTAATGAATTCAATTGAATCACTAACTTCCATGAATATTACAAATCTATTAGTTATTCTCAGACAATTTTACGATTTAAACTTGTAGCATCAGTTGGATTAGCTCTGCGATTGACTTTCACAACGGCTTTTGGACAGTAGCCAAGTAGGTTAGCTCCTATTCCTTATCTTCTAATCATTTAATTCCCGATTATCAGCTTTTAGGGAAATATTTTGTAAAATAATATTTCTCTCATCGATTAGTATACAAATTTTTTTGCAAAGGATAGCATACAATGCATTAATAGATGAATAAGATGAGATCATTGTAGTTCATCAGCCCGGAAAATCCGGTTTTCGTCACGGTAAGGAGTAAAGTATCAGGGGTCTAATCCAAAATGCACGTTGAAGCAACAGGTTTTAGAAGCAGGTAGCGAAATACAACTTCGCTTTCCTGTAGTAGTTGATACTCTTTTTAGACCTCCGCAGGGTTCATTTCTGGCTATTTAGATCTGTCTTTGAAATACTTGAATTTTGAATACATTTAGTCTTGGATAAATAACTATTTACAAATTCCTTTACGTTCAAATTACAAAACGGTAGTTTTACATTACAATACTATTTGAAGTTAAATAATGCTTCTTTCTTAACGTTCGACTATCGAGAATGTAGACTTAACTCGACATTTTTTCCCATACTACATTTCGAAAACCGTTACAAATCAAAAATGCAAATAAACGTCGTGTGCACTTCGAAGTTCAAAGTACATCAGTACCAGAACCGAATTATCACTCAATCAAACTGAATGACTGATAGTAAACAGAGGACTGACAGTCGAACAAAACGTCACCGGGCTCTCTTCATAAAGCCGCCAGGACACATTGTAACACGTATGTACACGTACATGTATACACACACTGCCGAAGGAGCCCGATATAACACAACTGGTCCAAAAATAAATGCTCCTCGGGTGCTGTAGGAGTGGATACGGGGTTGAAGGGTAGCACGACGATATGCCGGAGGAGCAACCCCCGTTGACAGGGCTACCCCTCGCGACGCGGCGTCATAGGCAAACACAATGCGGATGAAACGAGGCTGAATGCAGCGACGTGGCGTGCACACTATCCTTTTGAAGGGTGCGTCTCGTCGTGTCCGTTTCTCGGAATTTCCATAATCTCCGTGGTCGACCATGGTCCAGACAGATTTATCCGCGTGCTCCTCCAACGCACAATGTTCTCGAGGCTGGTCCCTTTTTTGTCACGTAGCTCTTCAAACTCTTGAAGGTGCAGGAGCCCGAGGACGAGGGTCGACTGTCAATCAGAATGCGCTTTATGCAGTGGCAAAAGCGCCTGGGGGAACGTTGAACATACTTTAATGCAAGGTTTACCATCAGAAAGAATTGTTTTGTTCATGTTTTTGCGAAAACCCGATAAATTTATTATGAATCTATTATTGACTATATGAATTTTTAATTATACTCGCATTCGACAATTACTTCCAATTAACTCGTACATTTGAATAACATTTCTCTTCATCTCCCTCTCTAAGTCTCTATGTCAATCTATTACTTATTAATCATTATACGTATTCCTATTTCTTATTTCGAAGCAACAGTTTAAGCCAAGAAAAACGAATGGAAATAGCCGAAGGAAGGTCGACGGAGGTGGTTGAAATAGAGAAAAAACCATCCACCGCACCGACGAGATTCGCGACCGATTCTCGGACAGGATAGAATGAAATAATTCTCGCTGTCAGTCGAGTTCGAAACGAGCCTCCTCCGCCCCGTTCCCTGCACTGCTCGTTCCACGTTTAACCAGCGTTTCGCATTTTCGCTTTTGGAGAGGAAGGCTGGGACTCGTTCGCGTCTCGTTCGCCGGATAATTCTGCGGAAATTAAATGCCAGGAAAGAGATGGAAATTACGTCTAGATCGTTGTTGTTGGCTGGTAGGTACGCCGGTTTTCACCGCGATTTTTTCGTCGCATCGATCACGTCTCGATCGGTTGCACGATTCGTATTAACAAAAAACCTCATGCGGTGCGCGACTAACTCTCCCCGTTGTTACAATTTTCCGGCAATGCATCCTACAATTCTGCAAATGTGTGAATATTGTTTTACAGCGCGTTTCACAATTTCAATATGTCTCGATCAATTCTTTTTTGTTACATTTTTAATGACTAAAATTAGAATATAATTTGTACGAATTGTTTGATATCTATTCATCATATTTATTTATATTGTGTGGTCTCCTATTAAATTCATGTCTCGATGACGAAAACAAGAAAATGGAAGCTGAATCTTCCACCTTTCTCAATACTTCTTGAATAGAATAAGTTTTCGAATCCGTAGAGAAGATTTGTATTGACGGACTGAAAGTTGGGATCAGGGGAAGATGTCAGGTCAGTGAAATGTCAAAGGACTACAAGACTTAAGAAACTGACAATCATAGTCAACGTGTCACAGAATAAAATGTTCACCAACGTAAAATGATATTTTGAAAGTTATTTTGTTAAAAGAACGAACGTTTTTTGTTTTTGTGTTCTTATAGACAAAAACATTAATATGAAAATAATAAAAATTTTGTTCTTTATTCCAAAGGATAAACTTCATGCGTATTACGCTATGTTTTTATGAACCACTTCTGAATAAAACGTGTCTTTGCTCACGCAGACACTTTGCATCTTTCTTGACGCACTACATAAACCAGTAAAAACAACCTCTATCTGCCCATTTAACCGACCGAAAATTCTCTCGAAAGCCATCTCATTGCCGACCGGTTGTTATTCCACGTCCGTCCATAGAAATTCTTTATCCGACAAACAGATCCTCTGAGCGATCTCAAAGTGCTCTCTTCATTCTCGCAAACTTGTTCGTGTCTTCCAGCTTCATCCAACCGAAAGAGAGGAGTAGGTACGAAAGGGGTGAGCAATCGTGGGAGGTCGCTTAGCACGTGGCCATAACAGTCTCACCCCTTCGATCCCTCGAGCCATTCCCAGCGTCCGGATCCAACGGGAATGATGATATCGAGCGACAATAATTGGGAAACTTATTAAACCCTTTCCCCCGAGTATTATTCTTTTACCCGGACGAACGATAGTAATCATCTCCGGTGAATACTCTCTGCCACCGCGTCGCTCCTTCGTGGTTTGTCGTGAGTTCTATTAATGAGAAAAGAAGCGCGAAAGAATTGTTTGCTCGCCTTTGTGGCCTCTGTTCCGGTTCACGAGGTACGGGGTCGAATTTATTAAATGGGATGGACTAGCATGAAGAATGTTCCGGATAGGTATGCGGATATTAATTTTCATTTGTTTAATTAGGGAGTTTGATATTAAAGAGGATTTAACAATTTGCACAGGAATTTTGCTTTGAGAGTGAAATGCCATTGAAGTTCACATCATTTCTCATCCAAACGTTTCTGATACCCTGCGTTTAGTGTCGTAAGACAATTTATTCTTTATTTCTAGTACATTTTTCCTAACATATACCTAACCGCGGTTTGATAGACTCGTCCTTCTTCGAAGACGTTTCTGTCCATCTCGATTCGCGTTTGTAGGTACGTACATAGTACATACACACGTGGAACGTCGACCTCTCTATATCAACGAGAAAGAACACGACGAATTCAGTAAAGTGTCGTATGGTGCTTGACTTCATAAATAAAGATTCCCTGATGTCGTGTCGGCCTGTATCAGAAGGGTTTTTTAAAATCCAGTAGTACGCAGAGGGAATATGTAATACGAGCGAGAGAAACGCGTGTTACTTTCTAACCTTTGCCTCGCGATCTTCAAATGCTGATTCCTCTTTGCCTCCGCTCGCTCCGAGAAATACATATCCTGACCGGCTACGCGTCGCAGCGCTTAGCTTGGACGCTGCGCGTTTTTAATTTCGAGCTGTAGCGAGCAGAGCTTCTCCTTGGAAATATCACTATTCCTAATCGCGACAAAATATATAGTCTAAACTCGTACACATTCGTAGATATTTTAGACATTTATTATAATCCAGATAATCTCATATTTTTCACGACAAATACATTCACCATTTGGAAAGCGCAATTTAATGCATTTGTTGAAAGAATAATTGTTTTGTTTTCTTCGAGATAAGGTTCTTTATTAAATCTGATATAAATATGGTGAACAGGAATATTCTTATATTTACAGTTTTACAATGTCTTTAAATCTCCGTTTAACAAAACCATTTTCTAACAACTCTTTCCTTGTCTCTTATACATTGGAGATGTCAGCTGCAACGACGCAGGGACATCGAGAAAATATGAAGAACGCGGTGATATAACTCTCGGAATGTCCTGCTGCGAACGGTACAAGTATCTCTCGATCTTGGTTCACGCTGTTCCTCCAACGACCGTGCCTCAATTTCTTTAAAGAATACGTCAGTATCGTAGCAATATTTTCAATCAGTTTAAACCTATTAGAGAATATATCTCGTCTTAAAGATTTCTAATTTGAAATCAATATAAGAATTAATAATTAGACAGAATTAGGATTAGATACTGAGTGAGTGATGACAAAATCATTGTACGTTTGGAAAATCGAAATATATTCTTCTGAAGCGTTAAATAATGTTGAATGAATCTCATTAACGCAATTAATTCAAGGAAATCTGAAATGTTGTATTGTAATTGCAATACCATTGTTATTTCATGTTACTTTTCGTAATCAAATGCATTTCTCGTATTAAAAGCTGTTCATTGAAAAACAGCGACAATTCTTTTTCAGTCTGAATGCGACGCGATGAAGTCGGAAATAACATTGATTTCACGTCCCGGACACACCTTGCTGTCACGCGGCGCGTTTCATCCTTTTAAACAGACCTGTCCGTAGGCACGTGCAGAAATACGCGCGAGACATCGCACCGTTCCGTATAAAATGCAACTGCTGGGGGTCGTCGCGAGAAATAGGCGCGGTATTCGTTCCCATTTGCACCAGACGCGAAGCGACGTCTATGTCTCGTAGTACGTTCTACATTTTCTCCGCTTTTGTGCTCGTATACCTACACGCAAGAATATCTTCTCTCGTGCTCAAATGAAACTTTCGTCGCCACTTTTCGACGTCACGCACCTCTCTTTCCAATGAATTCTCATCACAATAAGCAAACAAGTGCAAACATGGAAAATGGTATTAAAAAAAAAAAAATAAAGAATAACAAATGCAAAAATAGTTCGTTCATTTCCTCCTTTAAAAGTGCATCGAATAAACTAGACGGTCGTTTCTACATCCGGTCAACGATGCCGGTCGTCGTTTTATACAACCTGATCACTTGACCCGACGTAGTTCTCTGCAGATACAGCCAGGAAGTAGCCCTCTCTCTGTAATTAGCGTCTTCGTTCGCCTCTTTGACAAAGCTCCTACTTCTAACGAGCACAGAACACGCCGGCCAGCAGGTAGCCACGACCACTGGAAAACCTTGGCTCTGTCGCTCAAATAACCTCGACTATTTCAACCATGGAAATCGTTCCACGAAAGTGTTTGCATCTGGGTGTTCACGATTTAATCTACAGTCTTTTAGTACGAAACAATAGAAGTATTGTAAAATATTATTGATGACGACTGTCTTGCAAAGTTTTTAATTCTCAAGCAGACTAAACGTCTTGTTCTATCGTAGATATTAAAGCCCGTTTTACCTTCCATGTACTGCAAAATCGGTCACATCGACCGGCACTCGATCAAAAACTGAACTTCCGTGGCAACTTCGACGGCTTTGTCGCGGGCAACTGGGGCACAGGCGGCGCTCTCATGCAAATGCGAAATTGCAATCGTAAAAACAGCCTCGTGATGGGCGCGGGAGGGTACGGTCGGCGGGTTGGTCGAAGGAAAAAAGCTGCGAAGGTGAGAATAAGGAAAAAGGGACGTTATTATGCGAGCGGTGTGATCTACATACGTTACATATTCACGACCCTACCGCCTAAGTTCACTGTAATCCTTTACTTTACGCAGCAGGATGCCGGCGCTTTATAAAAAATAACGAATAGTTCCCTACAAATACAGCCTATGTATTCTATATGCATCGCATTCGTTACGCTCCTGAAATTTTCACTCAGAAATGGATCGTTTATTATTTCGTCGGGCGATGGCAATGTGCAAGGGTTGAACATATGAAAATGTTTCTCGTACATGAATGACGTTCAATCATACATGTTCAGTAGCAGTGTTCTTTTGATAATACGAAGTTGTTTTATATTTTTAAATAAATAGCTAAAACTAATTTCTTGTCATACTACACAAAGTCAAATTATTTCACATTAAACCTGGCCTTTCAAACAACAAACACTTTTAAGATGAGGGAGGCGCAAGGGTTCCTTCAAACAACCCTACGCATTACATTCCCCTCCTTACGTTCTCAAGCATTTTATTCGACCCCCGAATGCATAGCTAATCGATTCGTTAATTACCTCCCCGGTGACACGGATAAAAAATAAAATCAAAGAGCCCGACAACAACCCTCCAACACTCGTGTCGTTCCCTTTCTTATATTGTTACAGACGTCAGTCGCCCATCATCTGCTTGAGTTAAGAAATTAGTACATAAATCGTTGAATTCTTGCCACTGATCTTAATCAAAGGCATCTTCGTCTTCAAAGGCTCAATTATTAATTCTTATTGAATATTATTAAACTGTACAAATAAATTCAGACCAACAAAATAAGAATTGCATTAAACCGTTTCAACGTAATTAATAAGTAGCTAAATATTAAAATCAAGATTAAGCAGCTTGCATTTCAAAATATTCATTTGTGAGATTGAAAGGATTTAAATGATCAGGAACAAAAGTAATTTTAGGTATAATAATTTTATTGTAACAAATAGATTGTTGCACTTAGTACTGCATAATTCATACAACGTTAGATATGAAGACGACCTTCTATATTGTTACTTTTCCTTCAACGTACACAACCACTTCGTTTTCCTTCGATGATCACCCCTAGTTCTCAGCTTCTTCTGTCACTCCCTTAAATGTAGCTTTCCGAAGAATTAAGTATTCTCTTAAGAATAAGTCTCGTTGAACGTCCGCAAACCATCTGAACAATTAATGGCCCAATATATAATTACACTATCCCAGAACAGCTACGTTTTACATTGCTACTTATGTAAGTATATTAGCTTCAAAACAATCTGTCAATACCAGAATCTCAACAAAACCACGACACTCGAGACTCAAACCGAATCAAGTATAGGTAGGACTCAGCAAGGCTGTTTGACTTACTTAGTCAGTGCATTATACGTAAGAAGCGTCGTGGTCCGAGTAGTTCCGCATTCCTGTTCGCGTTTCTGTTTACAGTACGCGCCGCTGTCTTCTTCGCTTGGGGGCGATTTCCGAGGAAGTTCGCGGTCGCACTGCTTCCTCTGTGACGCGAACTAT
Source organism: Ceratina calcarata (assembly GCF_001652005.2). Lineage (NCBI taxonomy): Eukaryota > Metazoa > Arthropoda > Insecta > Hymenoptera > Apidae > Ceratina > Ceratina calcarata. The sequence continues at coordinate 155,800 of NW_017131077.1, read as the reverse complement.
AAAGAGAAGTCGCGAATAGCGACGATAAACGGACGACTCACAGACAGAGGAGACCGATAAAGGGTCTGCCCCGAAGAGGGGTAGGTTGATCGCAGGGTAGCGTTTCTGATTCTGTCGACGCCGCTGTTGCCCTGGAGATCTTCTAACCACCGGCTGCGCCGCATCTGGCGACCCGAAATTCCTTATCTCCTTGCCGATGACGCGCGCAACCGCGAACACGACAGCCATGCTGATGCGATTTCACGAAAAGTCACGAGAAGCTAAAAACTGCTAGTACAACGCGTTTAATATGTACCTAAATTTTACTTGAAAATAGATTACGTTTAAATTATTTATTGGAATGAAAACATTTAAATACAGTATCACATAGTAATTTTAATACGTGAGGTAAACCCGAAACAGTTCATACTAAAAAAAACAGGAACATTCTTCAATGATTCCGCGTAACGCGTACTATGCAGAGTGTAGCATGCCGGAAAAAATGAGTATGGACAACGCTGGTCGCGTAATCGCGTGGATCAGGTTGAACGACAGGTAGCAGAGCGAGGAGGTAGAACGCTGGCCATTTAATCGCGAGACGCGACGCTGCCGCTTGACACCTCGTAAAAACTTTAATCAAACCTAACGACGGCATTAATTTCATGGCGTGGTTCTCGCAGCGTGGCTACGTCACGGTTTATCGCTTTTCGACGTGAGTACCGGCCACGCCACGCCACGCCAAGCGCGTCGCATCGCGCCCCACTTCGAATCATTACAAGCGGTGGGCTCGACGAGCTTGTAATGAAAATTTTCGACGACAAATACGATCGCTTAATTGTCGCAAAATCGAAACAGTCGCATTTCGAGGCTCGAGTACAAATTGATACGACAGAATGTCTCACTTCTACTCATTTTCTCATTCAACTAAGTATGACTTATCACGGAGCAAGAGATTGTTCTAAATTAAAATCTCAATCGCGTATAGATTTTAAAGTTACACTTTCTGCTTTGGACGATAGATATACTGTACGTACAGCAGTTCAAGTTAATAATAGTCATGTAGTAGGTCATCGATTTCAAACGGGGTAATAGAAAATCGTAACGACGGTCGCACGTTCAGTTGTTGGTGCTCGGGGATCATTCTGGACGACATAATTGCGTGACGAATTTCTACGTCGCGCTAGTTTCACAGTTGATCTCCCACAGTGAATCTCGGTACATGACACGACATTCAGTATAAAGGCTGTTCACGAGCGGGGACGCGCAGAGGAAGAGAAGAATAAAGGAAATCGAGAGAAGCACCCTTCGCGCAGTGAGCAACAACACAGGGGCGATGCCATACTGAAAGGGAACATGATACGGGATCGCGGAGGAGTGTTTATTAAATCTACCGATTAAAGGGAACGGAATTAATTCCGTATTGGCATTCGTACGCAAAAATTTCAAGGGCTAATAAGCAGCGGAACTTTTCCTCGACCAGGCGAGAGGGCTCATTGTTGGAATGAGAAACTCCCCGCTCTTCGCTTTTAGTTTACGTCTGTGTGTTTCTCGGTTCGTTTTTTAGTGCCGATCAAAAGAAGACGAGAAGAGGCGAGGATTTATGAACGTCGAATAGGTTGGTGGGGGTTATTGATCGGCTGATTTATTGGATACGCCGAGAGTCGCCTCTTCCTGTATCGTTCTCTTATTTTTTTCAAGTCGTTGATACGATACAGAAATTCTGATGAATTTATTTATTGACTTCATGATACTGTCTTCTCTTAATTAATAATTAAAACGTTTTCCATTTGTTCCCCTGATTTATACATCTATGTATGTATTATACAATTATTATAATGTAGAATAGATTTAGTCATTTTTTCATACGACGAATGAAAGAATCACATGCACACGTGTACCTGATCGCAATCGCGAATTCGCGGAACTAATTCTACGGACCTGCGATAGACAGCGATTATTGCTGATCGTTCGCCATAGCGCACCATTCGCATATACGAAAATTCGCTCTGCACGCAACGAATTTCAAACAATCTTTAATGACACGTCTCAAAGGACGGTCTGTTCCCTCCACACAAACAGACAATTTCACTTGCAACCGCTCATTACGCACCACGTTTCGCCCTCGAAGCGAACGAAACGGACTGCTTTTCACGCAGCAGTTGCGGAATAAACGCACCCCCTGGCGCCGCCTTGTCCAGGCATCTACATATGCATGAGATACTGAGAATAGAAAGATCTTTTTATACATACACGATACAACATATGACGTATTACGTGTCATGTATTTATACAAAACAGAATTTTTTACTCACTTAATATGTAAGTATGCGTAGACATACGTACATAAATTTGCGTCAGAGAAATTAAAACACAGGGTAAAATGTCTGATTGAAAGCGGTGCAGTTTAGTTTCTTTCACTTTAAATGCAGCATCATTTAGATTCGCGCGTGCTTACTCAAATTCGGTGAAACGAAGTCACACAGGTTCGCGAAAATTTTACCGAGCTACAGAAAGCGACGTTTTAAAAGAATCGACCTGCGTGATGCGGTCTCATAGTTCAAGGAACAAGGAGCGTTCCACGGTCTCGCTTCTACTACTTTGCCTTTCCTATGTTTCAAAGACATGACTAGTGGAATTAAGAAAGCATTCAGAGCGGAAGTAAATGGCACAAAGGTTGCTTCACTCCGTTGAAAATACATATCGCGACTCTTTTCTATCTAGAATTTATTTTAAATTCATTTATAATACTGTTATAAAATAAATTATCATTTCCATCCGTGCTAATTTACAATTAGACAAAATACTTGATTACAATGAAAAATGAAAATGAAATTAAAATACAATGTTGAATAAACTACGCAGTTTTTATTTATATTCGGTATCATAGATGCATCCAACGCGATGTCTTTTGTATTTGTCTTTTTTGATCGATTCACATGATCAGGTGCGTACTCTGCAGCATCCATTAAAAATGTAGAAAAACGAAAAATTTCTATTATTAACGCACCGAGCACTATTTGAAGCAAAGGCATTTCATAACTTTAAAATTCATATCAAATAAAGGAAACTGCTCTTACTTTCACTTCACTTTCCTGAAGACAGCTTTATTCCGTGCATATTTTACACGTAACATCGGGGAACTTGGTGCGTTGGCGGAACGACACGGCGACACCGTCACCGGCGTCTTTATCTCACGCAAATTGTAGAAAACCTTGAGTCTACGAATGAGATTTCCGTAGGGTCGTTACTTTTCCATGGCGAGCCGACGCATTAGGAGTTACGTTCCAGGTATACCTCATAAGAATCCGTGTTGTTAGATTATTACGGGGTCGCAACAACAAATTCACTGCAAGAAACATCAAAGAGGCGACCGTCGCTTCTAAATCGTTCCCCGATTCCGTTTGTCCCGAGGCATCAAAAATGGATGAGAACAGCCGCAAAACGGAATACAATATAGGACGCCACACGCGAAATATATATCCTTGTTTCCGCCGGAAATCGAAATTATTCCGTACGCTACATCCCCCTTCCGCTTTGTTGCTCGGCAAAGCTTCTTGCGGAAATGAAGACGGCTTGAGATGTATAGTTGATGAAAGGAACCTAAACTAATCACTCAGGTGGTAAAACTTTATGATATGGCGGGAATCCAGGATGATGTACGACCTTCCGTTTATGCATATCTGTAGTGCTGTTTTAAATTAACGATGATAATATTAAAGGTCACGTCTCTAAGAATAGGATCTTTTACGAATTATAACAAAATTTAGTTAAAACGTCAAAGTAAGATTACTCTCGAGCTTCAGAATAACAAAGAGCAACTGCAGAAACTGTTTCAGAAAGATACCCACCGCGCTTTTAAATGCAAGCTGAAATGTCACAGCCATTTAAACTAAAAAAAAGTCGCTGCGTAATTTTTACCCAAGTAGTCGAAAAGTGTTTTATTACAATACTCTTCTCTTTTATATTCTGGAGACTTTAGAAATCTGCCCTACAGTATCCAACTGTTTCCAGGCAAAAACACATGTTGCACGAAAGTCCCAGAATCCGAGATTTTAGGCTCCAAAAGCGGTTTAAATATCTTGGAATTTCTCTGCCGGACAGCGTACCCGAGAAATAGGTCCATCCTTGACCCGGACACGTTCTTCGCTTCAAAAGACTTCCGCTTGACCTTAGTCGAATAACGAAAACCGAGAACCGACGTTTCTCCCAGCTGACAAATTTAGTCAAGGAAATGCGAGAACACGTGTTGTCCGCTGTTATTCTCGACTTTCTCCCGGTTTGTTAAACAGCGGAAACTGACTCTTGTTCCATCTAGTCACATTTTTAGTTTTCAATTACCTTGAACTTTATTTCATGAGTTGACGTCATTTTTAGGATACAATATTTTTAAGTCAATTAATGTTGCTATGTGAACATATTTTATAAAATGTTTTATCTTTCGCTGAAAAGTCGATGGAACCTGTAAGAACAGTTGATGAGGTGAAAATCAAAGTCGAAGAGTAACTGAGCAGCACATGCATAATAGGAACGCGGGAGTGGACGGAGAAAGTGACGATCAGAGACTATTGAATCGATGGACGTGAACGGCAGAGCTGGGGAGAGGGTGGGAGAGATTGGGCGTGTGGATGAAGGCAACTTGAAAGGGAAAACATAAAACGTGGGAAAGACGAGAGGACGAAGACAGCGAGGGCAGGTAACACAGGCTATTACGCGGTTCTTTCTAGGGACACCCTTTTATTTTCTGCGACCCTTGCTTGACTACCTCGCAGAACTACCGGCGCGCGTGGAATACATCCATTCATTTGGCTTTGAACCTCGATGGTAATGTTATTGCATCGTTACCGAAGGTCGTCGCCGGTTAGACTCACTCTCTCTCCTAACTACCCTTCTGATTTGACTAGCCCTTTACTACGTAGTAACTGCACTTAAAGGGTTACGTCCCAAGAAACTTAAAGCATTGAGAATAATAACTGCACATTTTTGGGAATTCACAAAATAGCCGGCGTATTTGAAGGTTGCGTGGCAATCTTTTTACAAATGGGCGTAACCCATGCAAAAGAACCATTGGATTTAGGAGTAGAGGAAAGGAATTTTCCATAGAAAATTAGGTCCCAAAGTGCCGATTTAATTTATTGAACTAGAAAAGACTTGAGTATTGTCAGCTTTCTCCGATATTTATGATATAGTTTCTTATAATATTTTATTAATATAAAAGATAATTATCTGTATTTTCTAATACTACAACAGCGTACAGAAATAGTCCTGTTATTCAATTTTACTATAACGATCGTTCTATAATCACATTAACCGTGTTCCGTTGACTCGTGTTATTTACGTCGCAAGTTACCTTCGCGTTCCAGTGAACGTGAGTAATTTGCTCGCAACGCGCATGACATCGGAGTGATCCTTATTCCACCGTTGTATCCAATATTCTGCCATTCAAATGATCTTGTTTCCCATTTCGTTATCTCTTCTTCCCTCACACTATCCACCCTGTCCCTTGTGCACAAACACAGCACTCGTAAGCGATCAGACACAGAAGAGAAATCACAGAAGGCTCCTCTTTCGTTTCAACCGTGGAAAGTAGTATCCGATTCTGAGCGATAATTGGCACTGCCGATTGAATTTCCCCTGCCACCCATCAAACAGCACGAGAAACGATATTCTTTCGCGACGTCGACGACGACCTCCGGGAACGAAGGACACGCCGTCGCCGCCGCGATTTTCCGCGTTAAATTCGCCGAATGGTGCTTTGCAATTCAATGAAAGGGAATCCAATCCGTTGGAAGAGGCCGACCACCCCTCGCTCGTCTTCTTGTCTCTCCCTTATCACCCCCGCCCCACCGCCATTGCCCGAACGACGATCCCACGTCGGTCGGGACGGATTCCTCGACGAAACGAGAGACCTCCTGTGCACGCGAGGCGGCGAATTGGAATTTTCTGAAAGAATCGACATGAATGACGCGCGATGTTGCGTTGTAGTTATTGTGAGGAAATTTTTCACATCGTGTTGAAGTTATATGTATAAAAATCCACGAACACGAAAGCAAGAGAATTCAGATTTCATTTTATTTACTTATATACTGACTTCAATTCTCTTTCCAAAAATATTAACACCTGACCTGGCTTACGATCAAAATGGGAAACTACTGAAGATAGGAGTGATTGATTCATAGAAGAGAACCGACAAAGAACCATTCAAAGAGTAGAAGTATACGAGGGAGACAGGGGACAGTCGCACGCGGATGGCAGCGGCCAGCAGATGGTTTATTGACGGCGGAGGTGTGATGGATCGTTGCGATATTATTGCGTTGCGACACAGCACAGCCAATCGAATACGTGTGTAAGGGGTTGGGTGCAAGGTGCAGCTACCCCTGTGAGTTGTGTCATATAGTAAGGGTGTGAACATATATCTGTCTCCACTCTTTATTTCTACATAACTATTATATATAAAGAGAAAGCGTTTGTTTCTATGTTATTAAAAATCTGGAAAACTACTGAAAAAAAACAGAATTGTTAATAATTTTCAGTATCACGAAACTCGATCCCTAAACCAGGTTTACGGTTCATGATCAAAGACTTCTTAAAAAAATGGGAATACACATGTAAATACACACATACATGTATGCTGTATGACGAAAAAATTTCATGCCGGTGGGTCGCGCGTCAAACTGCGTCGCGTGCCATTGACAGTTCTCGTCTGTCGCGAAATAAGTACGGTACTAGGGGTTGCGTTTATTCTTTATGTTCTGGGTAGCGTGTTTGCCTGGGCGTTGGTAGGCTCGTAATGCTACGTGTTTGCCAAAAATAGCAACCCATAGGACGTTCGATCATAAGCGATTCACTGAGCGATAGATCAGGGAACGATGTGGTCTTCGATACGCCGTTCTATAAGTAGATTACCCTTATTGTTAGTGATCGAATATGTCCAGACCTGTTATAATTTCGGACTCAAGGAGTGGGCGAAGTATTTTCTTATTCGTTACATAAAATCGATACAAGTTTTCCTTCCAAATTCACTGAATTACATTAAGTCAAAAGAAAGATTATTCTTTTTTATTCTACACAGACACTGTGTACTTAGACTAACATGTTGCCAGAAGACTATTTGCATGCATATCACAAGTACAATGATCCAAGGGATCAGTTTACCGAAGTACAAGGAACCATTGAGCCAGCCAAACGAGTGTGTCAGTGAAGCCCAATTTCTGCATGCACTATTCTAGCGTTCCGCGTAAACACGTCGAAGGAGATGGTTAGAGTGCGCGCGTGTAACTCTTGAAACACGATACGGTCAGGGAAAAGGAAGTTCCGCAAACTCGTTCCAACGCGTTAGACAGGACGTGCCTAATCCTAGCGGTTGCAGATTCGTTCCAGGACTCGGGAGAGGAGAGACGCGAGTTATCGTCGTTGGTCCAAACTTCGGGACACACTGTCGGAAACCTGATTTACCACGCCGAGAGTAACGCCTTTTTTTGTTGCTCCATGACTTCGAAATATTGGGTTGGCAACTAAGTGATTGCGGATTTTAAATAAGAAGTCTATCGACAAACTCCGCGATTATTTAATTGTCAACCGAATAGAATATTAAGTATGTTTAATTTCGCTTCATATAACTGGTCTATCCAGATGATTTCACCTATTGTATGATTTATTACGTCTTGGACAACTGAACAATCGCATTGATTTTCTTGATTTTCCGCGACCTCATTGTCAATGGCCGCTGTTAATTCTCACCCGAAGAATACCGCTGCGCGAGACAGAAACGGGCGGTATGTATACGCGGGAGCAAACGTGCAATACGCGTCGTACCAGGTGTATACCCGCATTCACCAGTCGTATTATGTGTGCATTCGCAGCGAGTGACATGTGCACGCAAAAGGGATACGAGGAACACGCGCCGTAATCCCGCGTGGCCGTTTGATGTTCGCGGCAGGACTTTGACCTCGCGTCATGTAACGAGACCGGACCGCTCGGTTCGCACCCCGCCGAGTTCCCGCTGGGTCCTACAACAATTCCTGACTGTCTTCTTGCATCCGCTTCCAATTTCAGTTTCGAGGCAGCTACGTTTATGCTGTAGATGAAATTTAAACGTAAAACAATTTACTATGAATAATCTGACGAACTGCCCCTTCTGTCGTTCAATAATTAATGAAAATTCATTATCCGCTTGTCGTGTTTAAAAATGTAAATCGCGCTATCCACAAGTTTTCAAACGCGAACTTTGAAGTCGCACCGCATAACCACAGAGACCCGGTTGCTTTTATGCTTAACACATTTTTATGCTTATTACGCGGCAAAGAGAACTCGAGCCCTGAGAGTCCCGTAAACTCGACCGGATATCCTAAACGTGTACTATAACAGCGGAGGGTTAAGAAGAGGGTAATTCTCCCTTCTAGAATCGAGTCGGAGGGACGCGAACATCGACAGACCAATCGCGATGCGGTGCGGTGGTGGTTCGATTGTCGTGAACCGTGCCACCTCATATATGCACGCTGGTTTATTAATGCGTCGGTTGAAGTCGCGTTGACAACCGATTGCTACTTTCAACGACACTGTCGCAGGTTTTTTCCTTCCATCGCTGGACTATAGAATGGGCGGAGTGAAACAGGGGTGTAGAATGGATGGTCAATCATTTCTGATAATGCGACGTTATCAAGCTTCATTTGAGAGAAATGTTTTGAATTATCGTTTCAACACTTGTCATTAGACTGAAAATTACATGCATTAAAGTTTTATAACTTCTACTACTACTTCTTCGATAAACATGTATCATCAATTTTTTAGCTCGTCAGTCTAATAATTTATTTAATTCATTTTAATTCTACACTACTTTACCCTATAAAATTGTACAATTCATTCGCAGCGAGTGACATGTGCACGCAAAAGGGATACGAGGAACACGCGCCGTAATCCCGCGTGGCCGTTTGATGTTCGCGGCAGGACTTTGACCTCGCGTCATGTAACGAGACCGGACCGCTCGGTTCGCACCCCGCCGAGTTCCCGCTGGGTCCTACAACAATTCCTGACTGTCTTCTTGCATCCGCTTCCAATTTCAGTTTCGAGGCAGCTACGTTTATGCTGTAGATGAAATTTAAACGTAAAACAATTTACTATGAATAATCTGACGAACTGCCCCTTCTGTCGTTCAATAATTAATGAAAATTCATTATCCGCTTGTCGTGTTTAAAAATGTAAATCGCGCTATCCACAAGTTTTCAAACGCGAACTTTGAAGTCGCACCGCATAACCACAGAGACCCGGTTGCTTTTATGCTTAACACATTTTTATGCTTATTACGCGGCAAAGAGAACTCGAGCCCTGAGAGTCCCGTAAACTCGACCGGATATCCTAAACGTGTACTATAACAGCGGAGGGTTAAGAAGAGGGTAATTCTCCCTTCTAGAATCGAGTCGGAGGGACGCGAACATCGACAGACCAATCGCGATGCGGTGCGGTGGTGGTTCGATTGTCGTGAACCGTGCCACCTCATATATGCACGCTGGTTTATTAATGCGTCGGTTGAAGTCGCGTTGACAACCGATTGCTACTTTCAACGACACTGTCGCAGGTTTTTTCCTTCCATCGCTGGACTATAGAATGGGCGGAGTGAAACAGGGGTGTAGAATGGATGGTCAATCATTTCTGATAATGCGACGTTATCAAGCTTCATTTGAGAGAAATGTTTTGAATTATCGTTTCAACACTTGTCATTAGACTGAAAATTACATGCATTAAAGTTTTATAACTTCTACTACTACTTCTTCGATAAACATGTATCATCAATTTTTTAGCTCGTCAGTCTAATAATTTATTTAATTCATTTTAATTCTACACTACTTTACCCTATAAAATTGTACAATTCTTAGTACAAGCTCTCCGTGCTTCCAATTGAAACGAGTATCCAACGATAATGAAAAGTTTGGCAATTTTCCATTAACTCGACGTCTTGAATTTCTGGCTTCTCCGGCCTTCCCTCGAGGATCGATCCTTTATTTCGTTGCGGTGTATAGTTGTGAAGGTTCGTCGGACGGAGGTCAGTGAACAGGGAGCAGACTGATCGATTGGTAGTCGAGGCAAACAATCGATCGTGGTGAATCGACGCTTCACATTTCCGCGGAACACGCGTAAAGCGAAAGCGAGCTATCGAGACGGTTGGTGTTGGTAATTTACGTAGCTACCGTCAGTCGACTCGTTAATAAGCGATACTCGATGATAGCTGGCTGTGTTTGTAATTGCATCGCGATAGAAACTTTGCTGGGGAACGGTTAACGTTGCGAGGAGGAAACCTCGTGGATTCATTATAAATGGAATTGTTGTTCGTTTTCATTGAGCGTCGAGTATTTGTTGGACGGAGTGGTTGCGAAACCTGTATATGTTGCTAGTGTTTGTTTTTTACGTCAAAGTTAATATTGGAATAATGAAGTTTACCAGTTTATCTTACTATTATACATACAAAGGGAAAACGTTTGTTTGTATATTAGCAAAAATCTGGAAAACAGGAAAAATGTCAGAAAAAGTGGATATAATTGATCCTCTCTTAGATTCTTCCTCTACAAATAAATTTGTTTCTTCTTTAATTAAACAATTCTTAGAATTTAATATTACACATTCATATTGAGAAATATTAATTTTGTAATTAGCATTATATCTTATGGACTTCATGAATTATTACTTGCAATCGTAAATAATTGAAGAATTCATGTATGCATATTAAAATTAAATTATAAATTATAGAAACAATGCTTATCTCACATTTCACTCATATGATTTGTCACCCTCCTAGAAGCAACAAGTCCACATACTTCTCACCCTTCGAAAACAATCTGTTTTTAAGGTATCGCAAACTCGAGGCAACTATTCCATCTCCCTGCACTCGATCAAAATCAAGGAAACGGCCGTCCAATGCAATTAACATCGGCCAATGTTAGGGTGGAAATTGCACGCACACGCACTTATCGTCATTTAGCACGAGGACGAGTGCGAGTGTCGAAAGCGGTCTGACCAGATCCCCGCTATATTAGCAGCATTAATTACAGGACCCTCGCGCTGGGTGTCCGGACATCGCATCAGGCGCAAGGGCATTACTGGCCAATCGCCATTGACCAAAGTCTGGAGGATAGCGAACGAATGGGGACGGCGCTCGAGTGCCTTCGCCTAGCGTCGGTCAATCCTTCCGAGGGTAAACAATCCGCGTCTCCTTGCGCTCCTATCAATTACCCCAACTCCGGTTTTACCCTACGGAGCTTGCAACGGCTCGAGTTATCTTCAGCATAGACGATGTCATTGTCGTTCGTTCGTTTGCTAGAGAATATTACGATAAAACCATTCACGAATTTCAGAGCATTTTTAGTGATATATAAATATAATATCTCAAGATTTTAGGGTTGTTCATCGTAAATGTTTATAAGAAAAGACGTTGGAACTTATTTGGAAAATATTCAGTTAAATTATAGTTTATTCATTAGACCGGATTTATTAATACGTAATTTTGTACGAGCTAAGTGGAATCTCTGATAGTGCGTCAGTCATTTTCTATGCGTACGTACAAGCAAACCTTAATTATGGAGGGTAGGAGTAGAAAGATAACCGAGCAGGGAGAGATGGAGCCAGAAAACCCTTTTATTAATTAAGTCCGGCTGGAAACGAGAAGAGCACAAGTAGAGGCTACTCGAAATGGTACTACCCTCCCAGTACCGTTTCGCCGGGATTGGAAGCTAAGATCGCGTACACCACGCGACCCGATAAAATCCCATTAACTTTATCTGCATTCCTCCATGTTCCTCGCCGCACTTTATCGCCCGACGCCACAGCGTCGCGTATCCTCGCGTGTTATGAACCGCGCGACGACCTTTTACGGTTTAAACACTGTCGCTAGTTAGACAAACGGGTTTCGCCGCGGTGCCAACCCATCCCGGCTCTCTCCGTTCCACCCCCGGCAACGCGGGACGCGTTATCTCTGAATTAATTAAGCGATCCGCGAAGACGCTTTGAGGGTTTCTCGTTGCGCTTTCTATGAAAATCTTTGCTGGGCTTACCTTTGATCGTCTCACCAAAGTGAAGTTTATCGTAAATGCGGGTAAATTCCATTTCTATTATTTTCTTCCTCTAAGATTATTTTCTATACATTATTTTTATATTTGTTGGACGAAGAGTGTTGTGTGACTACGAAACTAACTTTCACATTTTTTTTAATACAAGCGAATTAGTTTGGACGTATCATAGAATGTACAATTTTGAAAGATTTACAGTTGCATTTATACGAAATGTTTCTGTCGTTATGCCCGTCAGAATTGTAAAAACAAACTCTTTTTTGTCATACTTCATCGTCACGTATTGCTGTCATCGAATACGAAGGTACAACTATATCCAAATATTTTTAGCCGAATACACAGTAATTGAATATAATAGAATGTGTGTCACCAGTCTTCTGATCTTCACGTTTTATGTGGCTTACACTTACAATTAGTATTCCGCAATAAAATCTCGGTAGAAAAAAAGTCGTAGAATAGAGAGTAACACGCACTTGCACTGCTCTCACGAGGAACAGTCGCGTCATTCACAGTCGCGGCACTCTTGACTCAAACCCTTCGTAAATTTGCACAGAAGTCCCCGAGCGTTGGCTTTAATTATCAATCGGTCGTCGATATATCTTAATCGCCCCAGTTTCTCTTGGCCTGTTCCAGGAGGCACTCGTTAATCGATCTGTTCGATCGCAAAAATTCGCCGACGCGGCGCATTCGGATCGGCTCATTGAATAATTACGCCAATTAGCAGGATGTCGGTCGGTCGCTCGAGCTCTGGTCTCGAAACAACATGGCCAAGATCGATTCGCCGCCGAGCGGTTTTTAATTTCCAACCGTTGGAAGGGAACGAACTTTCGCAATTTTTTTGCACGTTTTATTAAAATTAATGGAGATCGTCGGGAAATTATCTTGAAAAAGTAGAAGGAACGTAATTATACCATTGTTAAAGCATCAGCTGTTTTTAATGCAGAAGTTTGTAACAAGAGTTTCAGTCGAAACTAATAGTAATAACGTATAACGTTTAGGGACTTTAGAATACATACATTAATAGTTATTACTTACCGAGCTAGACGGAGGCGGGAAAAAAAGAGATGACCGAGAATGGGTTAACCATTATAAATTATACATGGCGGCGATTACATTATCATAATCGCCGAACGCTTATGAATGACATTTTAAAATCGCATATTATATGATCGTCAGGTGAATGCGGAGAACCAGTCACAGTTTAATGGCGCGGTGCTCACAATGCGTAGAATTCTTAACGAACGTGATGTGAACAATCAAGCGACGCGGATCCAAACGCGAAGACGAATTCCTATGAAATGCACTTGCCAAAATTAAAATCGGAATTGGTTAAGATAAAAATGAATGTTTCTCGTTATATCAGTAGTTTAAATGTAGTAATATTCTTAATGTAATTAATAATACATTAATATACATGAGTTGCTCTAACTATTGCAATTACA
>NW_017131077.1:128960-140174 GCF_001652005.2 Ceratina calcarata | reverse complement strand
TTTATTTTATAGCCATAGTCCATACCATTATTACAATAAAATAATAGAACATAGGGAACGTAAAAAATCACTGCTTTATTTTATTAAATATTAATTTATTATAATAAAAAAAGCATTAAAGGAAATAAACGTGCGATGAAAAACGATACTCAAGACGTGATCTACCGCGATTAACCTCAAATTAGTCAATTGATTAATTACTCTCCCGTGTAGTTATTCCACACGTGCCCCATGCAGTGCACGCCATCGATGTGCACGCTTTTACAGTTTACCGAAACGCGATCAAGGCGAGTTTACCACGTGCGCACGGGGGAGTAAACCGTGAAAACACGCTGGCTTGACTCGAACAGCAAACAGACCCCAGCTTCCGGCTAAGTGATCTTGACATAAACAATCTACCAGTCATTTTCGACAACGTAAACGCTATTCATTATTTACCGCGGCACGCTTCCAGCTACTTGCCGGCCTCTGTTATAATTCATAGTCGACCCGCGAGATGCTATCGATCTCCGTCTATAGTGTAACCATTCCGCTTGCCTCAATTTAGCAGAATCTCTGCAGGATACACCTGTAAATTTTGTAACAGCAGCCCGAATTCATCCTGAGTAATTTATAGACAAACATGGTAATAAAGATACTTATGTACATAGAAATTTTTGTGTTTGTGTAGGGAATTTAACTTATGTATTACTCATCTATAATTCAATATTCAAAGATATTTACAATCATTTTAAAAATTCTGTACAAATTCATATTCATATTTTACTTACGAAGGATGTTGTATAGAAATTCGAAATATTATTGTAAATAACAAGCCAAATGTATGATCATTTTATGCTTAGAGTCAGCTATTAGAACATTTATTTAGGGAAGCAAGAAAAATCATTTTCCGGGTTAATTTTGTTTCAATTATTTAATGAACCCTCGCTCGTACTCTGCAAAGCTTCTTGCCCTGTTTTCTCTTAACTCGCGTGAATCACGATCGAATTGCAACGAAGGGACGGAACGCAATAACTGCAGCAATCTGGGGTAATAAATTAATAGAGGAGGCTGCGAGGGCTAATAGAAAAAATAGACTGGAAACCTTGTGCAACGGACGGACGTCACCCCTAAACCATTTTCCCTGACTAATGCAATAAGCTTTTATAAACTAGCTCTATCGGAAAGGGGATCGTGCGATGTATTGTGAGTGATATTGACTGTAAGAAACGTAAGGGCTAACTCTGGCTGTAAAAATTTTTAAACAAATTCTCTTCGTACTATATATGTATATTGTTTTTACATGCGTGAACAAAATATTTATTTAATAATACACTGTATAAATATCATAAAAACTGTGTTCGATATCTTTAAGACACATATTGTCGTTCAATGAGATTCTTTATTCAATTTCCTACGAAAACTCCATACTTATTTGGTATAGTTCATGGCAGAGCTGCTCGAAGTCCATTGCTCGTTTACCATTGATGTATATTTACATCACTTACAATTGTCTTTATGAAAATATAAAATTTTATTAGACAAGATAGAAATTCTAACACATTTCGTTGCCAATTCCATCATTCAGAAAAATCGTTAGTCAGCACGGGCCGTTTTTACCCTCGGTAACTTTCCAAAGTTCACAAATCCTGGAATTTCATCTTACGATCGCATAAAAGACAAAACGATGCCACGGATCGTCGTCTCTCGACCGATAATACCTGCCGTGGGCGATGTGCACGTTGCACAGGGAAACCACGTGCGAGTGGTCGGAAGACAGTAGTAGGTCGTCATTACCAGAACCAATTTTCTACGACAGAATGCTACCTAGGTCTCTCTGGAGTGTCCTCGTCGGGATATACCTGGGCACGCGCGCTTCCAAGGCGAATGCGCGACGCCGACGAGGCGAGGTATACGAGAAGTCACTGAAAGAATGGTCGGTTTCATATGAATGCTTTCCATGGAAATGCGCCGTCAAGCATGGGCGAACTGAGCCGCGTTGAGGGTTCCGCAATGACGGGGGTAGGAGCAGTCGGTTGAACCTTTCGAGTGCAGGGATAGAAGGCTCGATATTCGGTACGTCGATTCGCAGATAATTGGGTGAATACATTTATGTCGTTACGTACGTTACGAACATACTAGGTGTTCCTTGAGCTGTACTTTCGAAATTAAATTCATTGCTTCGCGTCCTCACGTATCTAAGCATTATTATATGTATAATTCAGTCTTTTATATGTATACAACTCTGCGAATTATTAATTGTTTCATAGTCGAAGAAAATGTTAGCAATAATCGGTCAAGTGTACTGCGTAATATATTTTTTCATGTCTGGACTCAACGTTTGCGTATTTTTTCGTTAATTCGTTCTCCTGATACACGCAATTTGTAGACACCCTGTGTATTCTTCAAAAGGATCTACTGCATTATGCATGTGCACACTAGGAATGTGCGTGTACGCGTGCATGAATAGTTGTATGGAAGGGATTGTGGAGCCACGTGTGCAAGCATTGGAACGTACGAATTTGAGGGTTGATATGTGGGTGAACCGGATCCTTTTTTTAGAATTGGGTTTGGCAAACGAATTCGATTAAGCGAATGCGACGATAAGCAGATTTTTTAGGGTACGGTGACAATTGGATTTTATTCGCATTGCATTTTGATTAGTAAATGATTTAAAAATAATACATCGAAATCATTTCTGTCGTGTCTGCTTACAAAAATCATTGTCATCATTAATAACTAATTATAGCGATTTGTTATATTGTAGTTCACAGAAACATAATTACAACAAATATTTCGTTGCGACGGGTTGCAATTTTGTTGTTCGTTTTCCCGCGTCACTTGTTGGTGTTGATTTTATATTGCAGCATGAAATAGCTTATCAAAATATGACGTTATGTTCTTTTTATAGTAACAGTTTATTAAAATATCAAGTGTTGAATTGACATTCCCGTAATTAAGATTCATTTTTCATTCACTACCTTGCGCTTGTCGCGAAACAAGTAAGAGCGCTGACAACGTTCGTTAAGCGACAGATGACGAACACGCTCAACAGCAGCGAATAAATTTAAATGTGTCATAACGTTTTACATTTCAAAACAGTCTGTCGAAATGTGCAGAGAAAAAAATATGCACACTGAGGCTTATGATGCGTCGGAACGTGCGTCGCGTTGTTCAAGTGTTAAACATCCAATTGAATCGATCGGTCAAAATATTTGTCGCACATCGAACGAATGGTGATTGACGTAAATGAAGGTATAAATCAAATCGACGAAATGCACATCGAAAAGATAGACGCATAATTCGTTTTTAACGAAATTTATCAAACATCAGGAAATATCCAATCCTTTCACCGAAAAATTGTATGCACTTAAAAAATCTCGATTCAGCTCTGCAGCGTTGCAAAGAAAAAAGTCTTTCAAGCTGCGCAGTGTCCATTCAACGATCTTCACTGCGAAAGCCCCTCTTCTCGGAACACTCGTCGGCTACTATACAAGCTTCCTCCTCAAGCAGGACGAAAGGGTTGAGAAGGGAAGGGCGGTTTCACCGAGGTTGGCACGAACGAAACGGCCGGCTATGATTTAAAGAACCGAACGGCATTAAGGAGGTTCCGTGGAGAGGACCCGTTGCTTCGCTGCGATTGTCTGCCCCCTCGATTGCCCATTAACCGTGCAACCGAGCGACGGATCAGAGTCTCGATCATTTTACCACGTTTTGCAAGCTAATGACTTATAATTAAGCGGCACGTCGAGTATCTAGTTTTGTCTATGGACTGATAAATGAAATGCAAATTAGAAAATCGTGAACTGTTTACGTCAGTGGCGTATTTACTGTACAGTAAAGCGAGCAAGGTTAGTAATGCAAAAGGACCCTTATCCTTCTACTATGTTTGCCTAAACGCCCGATGTTTCCATCTACGCCACTGATCTACATATTATGTCCAGAACTTCATTTGATATGTGATTAATACTAAACACGATATTCTTCTACACAAGACTTGGTGATATGAACGAGAGTTTGAATTCATCCAGGAGACAATTGTGATAACGCTGCTTTTGGATTGGCGCCAATTACGATATACCTTGCTTCTGTTTCCAAGTGACGGATTTCATGGCGTGTATGGCACGGGGGTGAAAGTGTGAATGACAGAAAGATAGTGAAGGGTTGTGAATAATTGAGCATGATCGAATATTAATTTCTAAACCACAAGAACACTTTATTCTTAGTATTCGTAAAATAGTTCCCAAAAGAACACCAAGTGTCGATTGTTTTTAATGCAAAGTGGGAAAATTAAATAAGGACACGTGTTCCCATAAATTACGGTTTCGCGAAGCTCGTTTGAGCAAACGGAACGGAACTGTTCAATCACAGAGCAAACGAGGCGTAGCCGAGTGTCGTTCGTAAGAGGTACTCGAAAGACGCCCGGCGCGTTTCCGCGACAACGCAACGTGGACATCAAGCCGACATATTTACTCTGCCGGCTGTTTCCCTTTGCGAAATAAACCGAGCTCGTTCCTTTTAATAAGCGGACACGCCGTGTTACGGCCTACGGCTGTCAGATTCCATGGCTGCTCGAGAACTAGCGAGGGACCAGACGGGAAATAGCCAGGGACAGAGGGACAGAGGGAAAAGAAGGAGGCGAGAAAGGTCTGTGATGTAACGCGCGTTCACCATTCCGATGATAGCAATGGGTTCGAGATGCTTCAGATTGTTTTCCTTGCATCACTTTGGTCACGAATACCTCACCCTAATTGTTATTGACATAGAATAGATATTTGAACATGCAATAATATAACGAATCCTTCAGCTTTAAATAGTTTTAGATTAGATCAAATATATTCTCTATTCTATGGTATCCGATTTGTGGAAAACACGAATTTCTCCATGTACAAATGCATTTCCGTAATTATCTTAATAATTATCCAATTAGAATCAAGGCTCTGCATAATTTACAACGTTCAAACGCATTCCAATGGCTGCTCCACTAAATCGTTCAAGAACTTGGAGGGTATTGGACGCCCATCGCTAGCTGGAACAATTCCGGGATCTCCGGAATCGACTGGTTTGCTATCGCTATCTGGCATAGCGGTGGAATCAGACCGGGTCAGTCCTTCCACCCTCGTACTCCCCGTGGCGCGATATTACGATCAAGGGGGTGACCATGGCAGTGCGTTTGCAGACTCATCTATTCTGTTTCGCAGCAGTTTCACTGGGAACGGATACAACCTTCCAAAGGCAAAGTTGTAAAAACGTTAACGTCTGACACGCAACGTGTCGGCTCAAATGAAATCGCATTAGCGATTGCCTTTCTTATCGATGTACACTGTTTGTACAAGATATTTGAATCACTTTTTACGATCTATCGGAGAATTTAATGAATGGTAGAGTCATTTCGAAGGGGGAAAAGAAAGCTAGAGCAAGGTGTTTCCTTTGCCTATTTGTCACGCTGTGTACACACAAATATTTACTACCTCTCTGATTTTTCATTACCTTCGCTATCGAATTCGCGTCGTATCGTACAATCAACATATGTACATACATGATGTAGCAAACCAAGATGGCAAAAGCTATTTTTAACAAACGTATCAGAATTTTCCTATACTATTATTACTCAACATAATGCTAGAGATCGTGTCCTATGAAAACACTATCCTGTGCAAAGACGCCTATTTCCTGTATCAGCATTCTTACATAATATCACACATTCACATAGAATTTGCATTGGAGAAACAAATCGAAACGCAAATATCTTTATGTGTTAACCATTTCGAAAATAGATAAGGCAATCATTTGTATTTGGAAAGTCTGATTGTTCTGAATGCTACTGATATCTTGACGTGTATTTCGTAGATTGAAAAACGATAATACTTATTATAAAAATTATCTTCTGTAAGATTTCACGTGCTACATTTTACTGAGCATCCTACAGATAGGCATATATTTATTTTTTCACGTGTTCCCGCAAACAACCAGTGTCAAGTATTTCTATTCCGCGTATCGGACGCTCGTGCGCCAACGAGTAACGTGGATAAAAAAAAAGAGAGGAAAAAACACGTCGTCTCGTCGTGAAAACGATATAGGTAGGTATACCTATACGCTTGTTTCGAGTGCACCGCCTATATGGTTCGCGTCAGCACTTCAGAAATGCAAACGTCATTGTCACGAGAGATTTAATACGTTCCCGGCGAGTGAAAATGGCGAACGATGTCGCGTTAGTGGACTCGCACCCACACGAGGTTTGTGTCACGTGACGAACGAAAAGGAACGTTGGCACGTTCGATGACGGAATTCATAGCGAAATACGTACATACTTGTTTATTCTGGTGAATGCACGTCGGACATTGTTTGCATTGCGAAGAAATTGGATTATGCGATTATCTGTACGCATTATTCTTTAGAAATACGAACATGGGGAAGACTTTAAAGAGGAGATTTTTTTTATGAACCCCGAACAGATTTGTGTACATTAAATTTACGAAATTATCTTCATCCAATAGAACAGGAGGTTGTGCGATAGGTCGTGGCTAGCAACTTCTTCGTGAAGTATCATAAATCACGGTTGCTCTTCTTACTTTATGGTTTGGGTGTAGACACTGTGGTAAAGCTAGGCTAAAGCCCAGTTTGAGGATTGTAAGTGACGATGAAAAGCTCGTTTGTTCGCTTTCTTTTTACGCAACGCTAATAATGCCACTATAAACATTCCAGAGATAACTTGCGCGCGTGTTTAATAATTGGTCGGGCACCTCCAGAGGGGCTAGGAACCTTTAAAGAAATTAGTTTCAAATTGAATTAAAAAAAACTTACGAAGATTGGTCCGTATCCATGCATATAGAACGGTTTAAGGAAATTAGTTTAAAATTGAATTAAGAGGATCCAGGGAAATTCAAAAGTCGAGCCGACCAGCTTTGTAAGTAAAACCGTGCCTCGTGCATCTCTCTTGCATTTGCTTGCTGTTCCACGTTGTTAAAAAAATATAGAATTAGGCATCGCAATTGACGATGGCAGGAGTTAAATAAAATATTCAATGAACGAATGAAATTCTTGAAATTTCAACTTTCACCAGTTTTCACAATTACTTTCCTTACCATTTCCTTCACAGCAGAGAATAATTACGTAAGTTATGAGTGTGATTTGCATTCACATATGCAGAAAACGGTTGAAACCATTTTTCACCGCTCTTTCGTGCTAACAGAGCTGTCTTCCCTTTTAATTTCGCCATTTTCGTGTTCTAATAGTTACAGGAAGCGTCATAAAGGATGCAGATGCCTTCTTTTACCTTTTTATTCCATCGTGTTCGCGTGTTAAGGATTAAAAGCATCTCCGACGTTACAGAACGGATGCGAATTTCACGAAAATGTAGAGAAAAATGCGAACCAGCGAGGGGTTGTTAAAATGAACAGGAGAAGAGCAAAATGTTTCTATTAAAAATTTCATGCGTACCTCTACATTATAATATTTAAAAAATCGCAATAACAAATAATTGATGTTTTTAATTATCCTATAAAATAACAAGTAATTGATATTCATTTTACGGATCAGAAAAATTATAATTTTAAATACATATTCATAAAGCTAATGATATTCGTTCATCCAAATTATACTATAATTTCTTAATACCTGAAGACAAGACTCGAAGGAATGCTTGTATCTTATATCGCACCTGCAGACACACAACGTCGACTAGTCGAGTAAACCGATAGTCAGTATCGATCTTACAAGTTGTAATTCATCACAGGGTAATTGAATGGTTACAATTCATCCAATTCTGGAGTATTACATGGGTGACATCACGTATACATCGGAGGATCAGTTTACCTAAATCCAAGAACCAACGAACACACGCACGATTACATCTACTCGTCCCTCTGTTGCGCATACAAGTATCGATTCCTCGATGGACAAACACGTTTACGATCTAGCTCCCCTACTGTGTACTAATCACTCTTAATCTACCGGTACACTTTAAATAACTTAATTGAACCAATGATCTTAATGATTCGATCCTTTAGTCCATGAATTACCTCACTTTTTTGTTTCTGTATTAAGATTTATGTGTAGTGGCCCGTTTCACATCTCTAATTCTAGCCATGCTCATTTTGTAATTCTTCGCCATAGTGTAATGGTGTCGAAACTATAAAATACAAAACGAAGCGCGCGGAAACGCGGCTACAAGAACACGCACACAAATTTCGCTATGCAAACGTTCCCTGACAAAGGGCGAGTTAGCCAGCACGGCAGCGTTCAAACCGGAGGAACCAGAGTATGAGGCGCGGGTTAAAATCACAAACGCCACGGGCAGTCGGCTGGTTTCTCGTAAAACAAGCAGAAATTTCGCACAATGCCCGCAGCAAGAGGGCTGGTTCGCTCGAAACGCAAGAAACGCAGGCCGTCAAAGCGCGGCCCGCCGCGCCGCCGCTTATCGTCTTCAGCCCGGGCTATCGTCCCCCGATCTGTGTCTCGTTCGTATAGTTTTACCTGATAAAACTCGCTTGTGTCCGAAGGGCTTGCTTAATTTCAAGGAACGCTCACGTTACAAAAGAGAGCACATTCAATGTGCCATTTATGGAATGCATTATATTAAAATAATTAATAATGTAGGTGTAGGTAACACCAATTAAAAAGAGTCTATTGTAAGAATTATTTATTTACTGTTATGCCATGGGACAACGTTGCTTTCTCACATTGCTTGCGCACACCTGGATCTATATATTATTTTACTGACATCGAATGCTAAAAAATGCTATGCAAATTGCACGGCGTAGAAAACAAGATGACCTGAATGTCCCGATGGCGGAGAAGTACCCATTGAACAGATAAGGAGAAGAAATGAATGGTTATGGCAGGAAGGACGATATCTTCATCGTCGCAGAATTCTGATAGCAGCCGCGGCGGTCTCTCAAAGCAGGCAGGACTAAAGGACTAAGGAGATATGCTGCGATAAGGACAGTGAAAAGTGTGGGAGGAAGAGAGATTCAAAGACGTCCGACGTAAGCGTAGACAAGCGTAATAAGCTCGTTGAAAGAAAGAAGGGAAATGTAAGAGGATGAAAGAAAGGGTGGAATGGAAGGAAGGAGGGAAGAGCGGAAGGAAGGAAGGAAGGAAGGAAGGAAGGAAGGAAGGAAGAGCGGAAGGAAGGAAGGAAGGAAGAGCGGAAGGAAGGACAAATCTAAGTCGTGGAACAGCAAGGGTCAACGTTTTCTGTTTAAGTAACGTCAAAGGTCCTGTCGCAAATGTTTCTTTCATCACCCACCGCCAAAGTTATCTGCGCACTAACCGTTTCGGGTCATATTGTACTTTTCATATTTGCGTGCATATATGTGGTGTATTTTTAGAACTTTTTGTGCTAACTTCGTATGCCTCTCTTTCATGAAAGGATAATTTTGATTATACATGTATGAGTGTATTCAAATATAAAAAAAAATTACATTTGAAATGTATTCATGACTGATTGTATATCAATATAAATTTGCAAGGGACGTCTAAAAAATTATACTCGACATAACTCAACTAAAACATTAAGAAACACCTCATATATGGCCTCATACCACAACCGAGTAGTTACAGAAGCAGTGAGCGAAGAATGGCTGGGGGCCGAGAGGCGGTGAGGGTCGCCACCGCTAAAAGGGTAAACGTTGTAGCCTGCCATGGCAGATTTCGGCTAAAACAACTTCTCCATCCATCTAACCCCCGACCTTTCTTTGCCACTCTCGCCCATCGACGCATCTCCATCCCGACGTTCACAGAATATGCGTGTATGTATGTAGGTATGGGAGCGTGCGCGCACGTTCACGATTGTTCGTCAGTATCAACGACCAGCAGGATATACCGAAGGAGATAATTAAACTTCCCAGCAGAGCTGGAGCACGTTCTCACGAGTCCTGCTCTTCCTGCCAGGATAGCTGCGAGAGTCAATACTATCTATGTATATAACCCACGTCTGCAAAGATGTCTAGATACAGGCAAAGTGTAGTGAGACCGTGCAGAGGAAAATAGCGATTCAGTATCGCTGGCTGATTGGCATCGAGTGAACGGGAAATTACAATCGGGTATTTAATTATAAATTTGAGTCCGCCACAGTGGAATTTGCAGTCTTGTTCGAGTATGTCGTAATCGTGTACGCAGAGGACCGAGGCTTCCGACACGATTAAATCGACGACGAACTGTCGACGATACTAGCTCTTTGCTAACAGCGAGGAAACCGTTGAAACGCTAATTTTACAAATCCACGAGTACATACGAGTGTGTTTAATTAATGCCGGACCGTAGTAATACGTGATCCGACTGGTTTCAACTTACTTCTTATTGCAGAGTTATGGCACATACTTGTGTACATGTACAATATATTCAAGAAAAAGTTGCATGATTATACTTTTAGTTAGACTATTAACTGTATATTATATACACTTTCGTCGTTACATACAATTCTCATTACGATATAATTCTCAGAAAATTCTCTCGGTATTCGAGTTCATTGACGAAATTAAGGCTTCATAAACCTCATATAAAAATTTCGACTCGGTATCATATCGTTTCTACAGAATAATTGTTATAGTCGGACGTAATTACATGAGAAATACATGTGCAAAGGTGTATCATTAGTCATCATTTCGTTTTCGAAATGTAGCATTTTATAAATGTTATCATGAAAAAGATCGAGTAAAGCCTTGTTAATACTGAGAAACAATTGTCTGCAGTCACGTGTCCGCAGACTGCCTTAGATTTGCAGTTTGTCTTCCATCAAATATATACGGTTAGCCTACAAATGATGGAAGATAAAATACAAATTGACCCAATTATTGAAAAAATTCTAACATAAGTAAGAATTGTTGCCAGGGATGTCAATCAGTGTCGAATGTTGTCGCTTTTTGTCTTTAGTGGTCGCATGATAAACTATATTGCAGGTGTATCGATTCAATCCTTGACCATTTACCAACCGATAATTGCAACGCGGTATTATTAATTACATGTGCATTCGCAATTAATATGCTTCAGATATCGAGTTAACGCTTGCCATTGTGACCGGTATTCGCATCCTACTCTCGGACACATTGTGTCGTCGACTAAGTAAAATGATAACAAATGAGCTAGTTACGATAGAATAATTTGTCTGTCCTATCAGGAAAGAATGCAATGGTGAAAGTCATATTCATTAAAGAAAATAAGAAACATCTTTAACGATACAATATAAAACTTAATAAAATTCTGCTTACCATACAATATTAATATGTTTTGATT
>NW_017131077.1:94944-128745 GCF_001652005.2 Ceratina calcarata | reverse complement strand
GATTGTAATCTTATTTCCATAAATAATAATTCGACTATTATAACGCGACGACGATAATAGTTATGAAAATATGCTAATATTTTTAAATGAAAAAAAGATCAATATGTCCAACTTTATGAATTGTGGATGAAAAATTCCTTTCACTTATAAGTGAGCATCATAGAAAAATTGCGATATCTAATATAGTTAGAAATAATTTATTCTACGCTGGAAATAAAGGTAATAGGAAAGAAAAGCAGACTTCAGAAAGAATCGTGCAGAACAAATAAATTTATAACACTGGAAATTCTTTAATCAGTTTTACGTAAAATTTTAATCATTACGAAATAACTGAAAATGCATATAAAGAACGTTTATTTAACACTAAATTACATAATTTAATAATACAATATCGCAAAATTGTTAATATTTTATGCATTTACTCAACATCACTAAATATTTCGACGTAATTGAACATTAATAAATTAAAACTTCATTTCGTTACATGTTGCGCACAATTTCGCCTTTTCTGAGCGTACCGTATCATCTTTTCACAGACCATAAAAATTTAATCTTTATAATGATTGCAGTTCGTGATAAAAATCAATAAACGCACCAGTAGCACTGCTACCCCTAACTTGTTGAATAACTATACTACCATCAACGCGGTTCTTTAATTTCCCCAAATCATCCCTTCTATTTTCCCCTGTTCCTTCCATCAAAAACATCCAATCAACCTCAAAATAAAACGAAAAAAATATATACCCCAAAACTTTGCAGCCGCCGTCCCATGAGCACCGAACCTCCCCTTCCCTTTCGAAACTTCGCAATAGCGACGAGAAGTTGCGGGGATATCGACACCCTGGTTGAATCCGCGTCGCAAAACAAGCGTAGACGCGACCGTAGCCGCGGCGAGACGACGACGACGACGACGAGGAGGACGACGACGACCAGAGCACCGCGAGGGTGAATACGTAGTGAGTGCACCCCCCGCTTGGCGGCGTTCTCATACAGCAGTTTCGCTACAAACATTTGCTGGTAGGGGTAAGGGAAGCTCGGTCCGCGCATGAGCGTCGCCAACGACTTGGTGGGGACACTAGTGTCACTCGGTGCCGGGCGTTGCGGCGCCGTAGCCCTTCAGTCTTTGATCCGCAGCTGGCGCGGGTGTGTACGTTTGCCCTCCAGTGTAATTCTCTCGACGAGATCTCATTTCTCACTGACGGTGCGCGACAAAGAGGGGAGACCGAGGAGCACCCATGGTGCAGTAACCTTTCGCTGTGCTCTCTCCTCTCCGTCTCTACGCTGAAGAACGCGAACCGGAGTCACGAGCATCCCTCGTGAGGTCAGCGATCACGCGATCAGGATATCTTACTTATAACACGAATCAGAGTACGCGTCGATCGTTATCGGTGTGCAAACGAAGTTGTCCGATTGAAAAAAAAAAGGAAATATTACGTTTCGCGGATAATCGCGAGGGGCTTGAGTCGCGAAAGTTGACGAGAGGAATTGTCGAGTACGCGGTCCACACCGACACGGTCTCTTCACCTGCACCCCTGGGACCTTCGGGGCACGCTGCTCACGCTCCACCGGCACGGATTTGCGTGCGGTTCTCAACCCCCTGACCCAATTAGTTCGCCCATGTCGAGAGTATCCGTGACGTGCGCTGGCTGCTCTTAGATGAAAATTGCCTCTGTTCTCGGGATCGTCCAACGAGTGATGTGTCATTAAAAGGGCGCCATTGTTCGCGCTCCTTGTTCGAAGGATAAGTCGAAGGATAAACAACGCGATACAATTTGGATTTGGAGTTTGTGAAGAATAAGTGTCAAAAGTGATAGAGCGCCGAGCTCGACCAGTGTTTTCATCGCGAAGTGCAGTGAGAAAAGATACGACCAACATTCGAAAAATTAACCGGACAACCTCGAGAGATAATTCAAACAAGAAACGGTTTCTCTCGTACACTCACGTCTGTCAACAATTATCGTTTAACGGAATCGTCGACAATTGTTCCGTGCGCGGTGTATTCTGTACACGTACGAAACGCGACCGTTTGCCAATCGACGACGGACCACCAACCGGTACCGTCCACTTAACCTCTTGTTCGCGAAGCTCGCGCGGGAGTTGAATTTTCTCGCTGGCATTGACAGATCGATAACAAAGTTTGCGTGCAAGTTAGCTTGGTCCATAGCCGGCAGCGAGTAGCGACAACGTGTTCGACCCCCGTGGAATGCGACTACTCTAACGATCATCGTCCAAGTGCAACGATCCGAAAATTACCGGACCGTCGTTCATTAAAAGAAAACTGCGTTCGAACTCGTTCGAAATCGAAGCCGGTCGTGACATGCTCGAATCCTGAAGGGCGAAAGATACGCTCTGCCTCGCTCGTGGAAGGATCTGTGTACGGAGCGCAGTGCATCCGCCGGAAATCTGACGGGCCGGAAATCTGACGGCCGCCGTGGCAGTGGCCTCTCGTTGTCGCTACCGAGCAGAAAACGGCAATACCTGGTGAAGTATAAACGTAAGCAGGAAGCGAGACAGATCGCCGAGGGCAACGGGGAGCAACGGGGCACTCCGTGGCCCGTGCTTCTGGACGATCGTCGCAACAAGGGTGCAACGGTGAAGGGTAACGGTGGATTCGGCGATTACTCCGCAGCGGGGGAGTTCGAGGTTTGGGGCGACGAGCAACACGCTGCGGATGGTGTAGAAAGGCAGGTGGCGAGGCCGCCTTCGCGGCAGCAACGATGCGAAGGCGGTTCGTCGCTGAGGCCGTTGCTTCACGTCGCGCATTGTGAGTTGCACTCGCCCCGCGAGCCGGAGCTGCTCCGACTCGACCATCTGGAGGCGCTCGAGCACAAGTCCGCCGCCGAGCGGGACTCGTACTCGATGATGGAGAACTTTCACAGCCCCGTGCCACCACCACTCCCGCGACGCCACGTCCGGTAAGATGAACAGCATTTCTAATTACGGTTATAGTGGCGGCGTGTGACACATACGTATGCGTACATTAGCAAAATTCTACACTTCTCTATGCTATGCTTCTACGAATGCTATTACGCGTCTTTTATTTCTTGTTTTTTGTACTCAAAATCTAGTTATGTTATCGTGAATATAATTACAGGATATCAATAATGTTCACACATATGTATTTTTCTGATATCGATTACTATGTTAGCCAATAATAATGGTAACAGTACGTAATAAAAAAACGTTCGAGAATATCGAATGGAAGAATCGATTCAAAATCCGTATGCACCATGCTTGACATTGCCGGAAATAAATACCTATATGTATCGCATATGTATGTATCGCTTTAGAATCGTGACGATGTCACTTTCATTTCGCCGTGATACATTCGTAAAGTCGAACGAACACTTTTAACTGGTTGTTCTGCAAACGCTACGTCGCCGAATAGTGTCGACAATATGAAGTTTAATCACCGTTTTCGATTATGACACGGACACGATCGAACTTACCCAGTGAGCTTCATTTGTGCTTACCAGTGTGTTTACGTGTTCTCAGTTGCTCGTAATGGTGCAATTATTACACGACTGACGACCAGAACTGATCGTCAATGATATTTGCGCTATTATTGTTGCAATTATCGAGATTCGGATTGGCGAACGTGATGGGGGATGCAATAAAGTTGGGAATTATATTGAAACTGTTACAATTTAATAAATTCCGCACTTTCGGGAAATCGGATCGATTTTACGAGCTGAGCAATTATACAAATCGTTTCGTATAATTTTTGACGGATGAAAAAGACTTTATGCGACGTTATCAATTCCTTAAATAATTCCACAATAATTTTTCGTCAAATTTCATGTGTGTTACAATCGATAAAAAATAATGTGTCAGTACATACATCTGTTAAATTCGTATTTTTACAAACAAGTGGAATTGCTCGTGCTCCGAAATAATTATTATTATGTCTCGGTGTCGATCGTTTCTTCGTGGACAGTTTGATTGTTGAGCAAGTGTAAACGGTAGTCCAGGTAACCCACAGCGGCGAGTGAATTCTCTATTTATTGGAAAGTTGATTTCTCCGGCGACTTTTATCGTTTCA
The DNA here is from genome assembly GCF_001652005.2 of Ceratina calcarata. Lineage (NCBI taxonomy): Eukaryota > Metazoa > Arthropoda > Insecta > Hymenoptera > Apidae > Ceratina > Ceratina calcarata. The sequence continues at coordinate 124,703 of NW_017131077.1, read as the reverse complement.
GACCAGAATCGGTCCCGATAATAAAGCGTTCCGATTTTTCACCGCGAAATTGAATCGTCAGTTGTATTTCTACTCGGATCCCCTCGGTACCGATCTCCGGGTCGATATTAAAGAGATTGGACCTCTTTAATACACTAGCCTTATGGCCTTTTCACACTGCGTTTTCCGCTCCCGTATTCTATCCAGGATGGCAAGCAGAATTCTTGTTCCCAGGTCCTAAAAGATGAGCAACTAGTATCGTAGTTAAAAATGTGAAGTATAGGGAATAGCGTGTAAAAGATGGGTAACGCTCAGCGGATCCAGTCTTCTGTGCGTAAGCAAGGGTCAAGAGTACGGATAGTATCTATTTCGAATTTTTATTAATCCTTAACCCTTTGACAAGAAGCATGACGTTCATCGTTATTTACTAAAGATTTCAGGTTATTTTGTTGATAGTATAATTTTTAAATTCATCACACAATCAATTTTATCAATGTCTCATATAAGGATTCCATTAATTTTACAATCTTTGGATCAGTATTATACTCTCCCAGTTCTGTACTATGCACGTTAACTGGTAATTGAACGAGCGGACTAAATAGAACAAATATTCCGTGGTTCCATATTGATAATTCTTCCGTCGTATTGCTCGGTGAGGCGAGGCGAGTAGCAATAACGCCGGTTCCCAGCCCCTCATTCAAAGGGCGATATACCCTTTCCAAAAACCCTTTCCCCCTTTCTATCCGTCAGTGTTAGTTGCAAGTTTTCCGTTTCGAATCAGCACATTCTCATCGAACACGAATCGATTTCGAAACGCTCTCGAGAGCAGACTTGTCATTAACCCCGTTCTTCGGGCGTGAACCTCCGAAACGAGCTACAATTCGACCGTGTTAGCACCTATATTGGCCATCCAGCCGACTCGCGAATCCTCTGCCATTCCTGGTTAACCCTCAGGTCCTCAACCCTTTCGCAGAACCTCTATCGCCGTCGCTTCCTATTTTCGCCCTTCTGCCTCTCACCGCGCAATTAAAATTTTTATCATACGAACATTTACTTACTTCACGTATGAAATGTCTTGTTTCATTTTTAACGTCGCCTCACACCTCTGATTCTTTTCTTTTTCTAATGCTATATATTTAAACAAATTCCTATTTTTGCAAATACAATTAATTGAAGGAAATGCACATTAACATTGGTTTCTTCTTCTCTGAATATTTATAACGAAATTCTGGTGAACATGTAAAAATTGTTCGAATTATAAAAGTATTCTGATAATAAAAAGTGTGCATGAAGAAGTTAAACATTAACTCGGATTAAAAAAATTGTTTGGAATTTCGGAACGAATCTCCATACTGTACGTATCCACGTCCAGGAACTTAGAAACTCAAACAAAGTTGGAGCCGGTATAACGCGCAACGTTATTCAAGGTCTCTCTCGCATCCCCTAAACCGGTCGAAATTATAATTCAGTTACATACTCTATTTGCGTTCCACCTCGAAGTTGAAACCGCGGAGAGAAACAGCCGGGAGCGTTGTGCTCGTTTGGCCAATATTGAATCCTTCAGAAATTGAAACGCCGACTATTCTAAATTTTTCTTGACCACGCGAGGTGATCAATGTATCGCGAAGTTGCGAAAAAGGAGAACGGAACGAGTTTAAGCTATCGCGTACTTTTTAAAAGTAAAAATTATTTTATAATTTAATTGGATTCCTTTGTCATTTCGAAATTTCGCATTCTAATCTCAAAATGATATTTATTATGCAGAATCCTATAAATTTTGCACGCGATCTTATAAAACGAGATATGGAATCGATGGTATTCACGATGTGCTCATTTCAGAATCGCGAACGAAATTAAAATCGAATATTAATTAGGCACAAAGCCGGCCATTAAAAGCATCGATCGCAAATTGAAACGACCAATTATTACACTCATACTACTTAAATTCGTACATTACGCATGACAGTTCTTTTATAACTTTCACCTTGTTGAGAGTATTTGCTTGTGTAAAGAAAATGGAAAGCAGATAACATCTATAAAAAGTTAGATATGAAAAGGTCGCTTCAAATGCTGGCACGTTCTTTTGTCATCGGGTATATAGGTAGGTGTGAAATATGAACTCAAAGTGGGAAGTCGGTCTCGCTATCGTTAGTTCATAAAGAATTGGTTTCATGAAACCTGTCTTTTTATGTCTTGGGGAAGGTGGACGCGTGGCAATCTTTATCTGTTTTATTACGTAGAAAGTACATTTATGAAGTGCAAATATTAACTGAGTTAGACCTTAAATGATATTTTGTTTCTACCATAAGAGAAAATCTTTGATGCCTTTTAATTACATATGAATTTTAAGTTCCGTATTCTATATGAGGTAACAAGAATAAAGTATTTACATAATAATTTCAAAGCACGGGTTTTCATAATAAAGGTGAAAAATCATTCCAGTATTAGATTTGTCATCTGTGTGAAATGTTTGAATTCGTAGAAAATATTCTGTTCTAAAGAGACTGCTAACATTTCGTTGTTAAAGGATTATTAGATGAGCAGGCGCATGAATTGAGTTGGAAGTTTTCCTAAAATAATTTTCCTATATAATTAATTCTGTTTGTACGTTTGCTTTTACGGCAACACGCTAAAAAAAATTAACGTACTTCAGAGACATGCAGGATGGGACTTTCGTTTGTTAATTTGGGTTCTGTTTGTGCCGAAAAATTCTCCTTTCTCGGTTCTCCTGGCAAAAGCGTGGATATAATTTTTGGAATCCTTCCCAGGTCCATTTTCACAAGGTTAATGCTCCATGACCGACCGTTGTACCAACATTGGAGAGTCGTACTGTTAGACTATTAGCTTTAATTACTTTTATGTATCGTACACACAAGCTCAGAAGTTTATTAATCCTGCGCTTACAGAAACTCTCGCAAAGTTTAAATTAATATAAAATTACAAATCTGTATCCATTGTATTAAGAAAAATTTGTTCAAAGAAATGATAAAAACGTAGAAATTTATTCAGACGAATCTGGAAAATTCTAATTAACTCGTTTGAAAAAAAAACTTGTTGAAAGCAAAACAACGTTGTATCAAATTCACCCTGTGAAGTACCTACTTCATTTTCACGAGCTATCATCGGACGGAAAAGAAAAAGCTCCTGAGAAAGAAACAAAAAATGGAATGAAACTGTCGAGAAACAAAAATTCCAGATAAACTCGCAAACTTGGCGAGTCCTGGCCATCGACGAAGACGAGAGAATGGAGGAGTCTCAACTTTCAGAGAATTTAAAATCTCCGTCTCGCTCTTTGCGGAGCAACGCGAACGATAACCTACCGCCACCTAACCGTTTGCTGATAGCGTGCGAGAACAATAAGGCGCTTATCCGCGGCGTTCGAGATAAGAAGCGCCCGATACAGCGCGCTCTGTACGCTCGGGTGAACACACACGGTAGCACGTCGGGGGTGTGTTCACCTGCTGGAAAGTGTATCAAAGCTTCGGAGCTAAGACAAACAAAGTGATACGGTGGCAGCGGTGGAAGGCTGTTTCAAAGTACGAAAGGAAGAGAGAAGCGGGCACATTTGCATCGACGCAAACACGGAAATCCCAGTGCAACCTGTTTGCCAGGCACAGGCTTGTAAGTTCGCCGAACGTAATGGAGGTCTCCGTTAAACGTCACCTCATCCTCGTTGCTGCTTGCCGTGAATACGTTTCCGGTTATCGTATGTCGTACGATATCATTTCGCTTCGGTTAAGGCGAGTGCCTTTTAGCTAGGTTTCTGGTATTTAGGGCCAAGTTTATTAATGAGTATCGATGAACGTTTTTAAATTTTTTGCTACGGTTTCTAATAGTTTGGATCCTCCTTCTACTATAAACATGTACAAAGTTTTATAAAATCCCAAAGAAAATTCATGTCGTCTGGCTCAATATTAAAAGAATTATTCCGTTCTAGAAGATGTCCGAATTCTTTCTACGTCTACTGTAATTACTTTTATTTTCATCGTATTTCGTGAAATATCTTTTATTCCACCGTTCATCATTTATCCAAAAACATTCAAAAGAATCCGATGAACCTGAAAACCAGACTTTCTTAGGTACCGAGACTTGAGGAAAAGGAGACGGTACCGTGCATCCGGCGTTTCCTCGTTCGATCGATATGCAGTAGCGCGCGGGTTAGGTGGATGGAACGAAAGGTAACGCGGCGTACGAAAGGCAAACAAAGTAATAGGAGCTGCGTGGAGGATGAGTCGGCCGCGAGGCGGAAGGAGCAGGAGCAGGAGCAGGAGGCGGTAGCGTCGAGTATGTAAAAGGCAAGCAAGGAACGCGGGGGCGGCTGCTCGGCGCCGACATTTCGCGGTGAAGCGACCGACCCCATAGCCATGCATCACTCTGTCCCACCAACAACTACCTACTATACCTCCTGTGTGTACCAGCACGTTACGCGGATCTACCCCTACCGACTTCGTCTGCACTTCTATCCACCCCTTTTTCACCTAGCCCCTTTTTTCGCGTTGCGTTCCACCGTTTCCGGATACCCCTCTGTCTTTTCCCTCCTCGCGTTATCCACTATTTCGCGTTTCACCGGCCACCGCAGCCTCCCTTTTTTCACCTTTCCCTCCGCCGATGCTTCCTGTATTCCGTGTTGTCTGCCGTCACCCTTTAGCCGACCCTTCGTTCGGTCTCTCTTCGACTCGACCCTGAACACGCACCAACGGTTTCCGTTCCGACTATCACGGTTCTACGTTTCAACCCTGTTCTACTCTGTTTTTTTCGCGTCTACAATGGCTCGTCATAAAGAGCTCTGTTGTGTTTCTTCGAGCAATTTGACCGTTTGTCACCAGCTCGAACGAGCACCCGACCCGTTTTTCTCTGCTACCCTGTTCGCACCCGGACTCTTTCTGTGTTCGAGCTGTTCTTTCGCCAGTTTGCAGAGAGGAGTACTCTTTTCTGTCGGCTTCAAAACGTTTTAGCGTGACTCATGAGTTGTCGCTTCCGTCGACGCGCGGACGTTTCCGGGCTGGGAAAGCCGGACAGATTCAGGTTTCGTGTCCACGTTTATTTACCGATTTGAAGATTCAGGAAAATGGCCGAACGCCTGTGTTGTGGGACGAAATGGGGAAACAGAGTAAGCGTTGATGGGGTGGATCGGCTAGGGAAAACAGATCAGTTATGGAGATGAATACATGGGATGCAATAAATTTAGGGAAATCGGTTGAATGATAGCAAAGATTTAATATTGCCTTACTAATTCTATGTTTGCCATACCTTGAAATTAAATATAAATGTCCGTGTTCTTGAAAACAAGATTGAAAAACGCGAGTCCGAACAGATAGAAAAACTCTAGCTATAAAAATAATTCAAATAGGTACGTGAAGTGAAATCCATTTGCTTCACTTTTAGGAAAACCAAATACGAAATTTTCCATTGTAACCCATCTGAAACCGTTTTATACATTTAATTGTCGCACCACTCTACTTTCCTTTATTTTTACCCCAGTTATATATGACGCGGACATAGTTGAAAAATGAACAATCTTTTCTATAGACCGATTTAAGCGTTCACTGAAGTCTATATTTGACTATTCAGAGAAAATAAATATAAAACAATAAACGGAACTTTCGTTTTTATTTCGCGTGATTATTATTTCTGCAGGGATGTGAGGAGATTAACATTGCCCTTTCCTATCCTATTTTCAACATACTCGATCTTCTGTACCTCCGTCTGCCAACCGAAACCACGTTTCTGCTCAAATAATATCCACTATCGTAAGGGAGTAGACTCCGGTAGAGACGAGATAAGGCAGAATGTCATCCACAAAATTGATCAAAAATATGAGTTTATACGATTACACTTTTCGTCTTTATTTAGGTCGTTATGTACCTTCTTTGGAAAGAGAAAAGTCAACTCATATTTGACAGTATTTTTACTTGATTATCGGCCAGACAGGTCAAACAACGTCCAAATTTTACCGACAAATGTTAGAAAAGACTACTCTAGACCTTTGAACTTGCGCAAGGAAGAATTACGTTAAACACAGACATCCAACGATGTTCTCAACCAGTGATTTCTAGTGCGAATATTCTCGTCGTTCGATATTAATGCGACCGCTACGATTCTGCACCCGATTGTCGCCATGTTTCACAGGTCTTGTTCGCTATCGCATAGTGATAGATACTTCCGACGGAAGATGTGGAAGGAATTGGGGGACATACGCGGAGAGAAAAAGGGATAGATATTCGTAGATAAGGGGTTCGCGTTCTATGGCACCGCGGATGAGCGATGGTACGACTTTTCTTTCCGTTGAGAAGATTCCACTTGCTACAGAATATTGGTACACCGGCAATATTTTTGTCCCGAGTCGGGAACGATCATGTTTGAAACGTATATTCGACAAATCGCGACCGGCGGATCCTTCTTTGTTGCCGTTCCGATTGAATGGGAATATTTTTGGAACGGTCTTGTTCTCTGGATAAAATCGATGAATCGATACGTGGGTTAGCATCGTCGAATGCAATTCGGAAAGAACCAAAAGCATGTAGGTCAACGGTGTGAATTTTTTGCGCAACGTAATTTAAAACATACAGCTATGCGTCGCACCTGTGCTGGAACAATTGCGACTACTCCTCCTTTTTCATTCCGCCTGGATTTTTTAAAGTATTCTTGAGAATTCGGTATATGAAGTTTCAAACCGGAGGAAAAGTTTACGTTCAATCCTCGATAGGATAATGGGCATATTTTCTGTCGCGCAAGTAGCCAATTTAAATATTCATATCACCGTTTCTCCAATTTCGCCCATTTCATTTTCCACTCATATCAGCCAGTAATTTCGGAGACAAATTAAAATACGTATTCCCGTTTTAATTATAGTAATTAATTAATGTTAATAGATCAACGATAATATACATCGCTTCAAGCAATTATGAGAATAATTAAAAATGGTAAAAATAATTAATACGAACCGATAGAGAAATGTTATTTAAAGAACGTTTTGTTTGAAATATATAAACTGGAAGAATCGCAATTAAATGATACCTTTTACCTCTCTCAACCCTTTCTACCATAACATTCTCATTCTATTTGATCATTCTTTTTCGTCCAACGTTTCCACGACTCAGGAACGGCGTAAGAACCATTGGTTTTCTCGGCGGGTTGGACGCGAGTAAACAAAGCGTCAAGCGGAAGCGAAGGTGGTGGGCGCTGTTTACACGCTCCCACCGACCGAAAACAGTCACGAGCTGACATTTCTTTCCAGTTTCTCGCTTGCGATAACCTATCTTGGATCTCGACGCAGTTCCTTTTCCCCTGGTTTACGGTGGGTCACTCGCCGGCAACTAAAATCTCCATAAGACACCAGAGAGATTTGTGCAAACATTTAATGAAAAGCTGTAGCAAAATATAATACATACGGTTAAAGACTAGATAGAAAAATCGGTGAAAGGAAATTATTGTTTCTTAAACTGTTAAATCAATTTCGCGTGAAATTATTCCTCGTTTGATCCAATCTTAATTCTATGATAGAAACTTATGGCAACTGTGCTGACAGCCCGTTTTCGTCTCACGTAAGGCGCGCGAATCAAAGGATCACGCAATACTTGGCTAATTAATCGTGACGTCGTGTTCAGGGTTAAAAGTAAAAACGACACGCATGCTAAACGACTTTTAATGGAAACGGAAGTTTCAGAACAGCAGAATATTATGAATACACTTTAGTGTCTTTTTAATATTAAGGAAATTAGATTGGATGTGTTTGCTTGATAAACTCCTTCTCATACAGAAGAAAAGAATGTATCAATATAATAATAATATCTAAATACAAAATGGAACATAATCATAAAATTTATTTTGAAGAAGACAATGTCTTCTGTATATGTCTTACATTATTACAAATCAAACATTATTTATTTTAAATATACCATGGGAGTGTCGCTTTAATCATTCGAAAAATTGCGGCGACAATTTAGAAATAAATGAGACACGACGCGAAATAAAAAAATCCCGTAACCAGGGGGGTGGGGCTGCACGTACACGCGGGGATGACGCTATCTCGGCGTATTTACGGAAAATCGACGTTGGGGAGCGTCTGTAGAATATCCAAGTGGGGTATATCCAGTATCACGTCACTTAGCCCAGCTAGACGCAGTCTCGGCAATTGATAGGTAGTCACGCTAGGCTGACCTCAAGGGACATCAGTTCGTATAGTTCGCTCCTAACCCCTTCCTATCCTCCATCACCCAATCCCTATCCACCTTCGTGAAATCTACTCCCAAGTTGAGTTTTCTCGTTTCTTGCACCTCCTTCAGTGACTACGAAAAATATTTTCAAGTTTCACTTTAGAGAGACAAGACCAGATTCTGAAAACATTTAAAAAATCATCAGGCCCAAATATTTTATTAAACAAATTGTGACAATATTCTTCTTTTTGAACCACCAGTCTATAGGATGAAACAAGACAATTATGAGACTTGTATTAAGAAAAATAAGAATTTTTATAAAAACTCACTGTCTGTTCATTGTAAATATTGTTCATCTCTAATATTTTCTTCCTGCAATTCGCATCACGTATCCAATTCGACACTGTGAATCAAGTAATTAATATGTAAATGCTGAAGTATATACAGGGGTGTCCACTACTTTTCAGTGTCTCTCGTCTCTGAACCACCCTTTACCACCCGCTTACCACCCTCAGCTTCTCTCCAGAGGACGCTATGAGCGTCTACTTTCCCTGGTGGCTCTCGCGTCGTCTCCGTTTCCCATGCTTTTCTCCGGTTTTCTTATTCCCCGTCTCCGCCGAATATACGTAAGCCATCCCCGTCTCACTTTCTTTTCTGCTTCATCCACCTAGCTACTGGTCTTTATCCTTTGTGTAAGCTCGGCCCCCCATTGCACCGTCTGGACGCGTCAGAGCTTCGCCGAGTGGATATTTCGCTGCACTCTTACCCATCGCAGTTAAACCACTCCGTATCCTTTCCCTTTATCGAGACGAACCAACGGAAGGCACCATGCTGCATTCTACTTCTCAACCACCCTCTTTCTCTGTCTGTTCCTCTCCCCTTTTTATATATTGTTTGGTTATTTTTATACGCGTGATAAATTCAAAGAATGTTTTTACTGAAACGATCTTCCTCTGTATTTTTTATATACTATGGTTTATACTGTTATGTATTTCATTTTATTTCTATAAGCGATTTAAATTATTATTTAGTTTCGTCCTTACTTGAAATAGTAATTGCACGCTGTGCAAGGAGGGTAATAAAATCAGGAGAGAACGGTCGCTCACCGAAGTTCCATGATTTCCGAGTGAATTTTAAAGGATGTTCGCGGTAATTTTCATAATTCACGAAATATCCCGGCTAATAGCATTAGGAGTGGCCAGGTCCGCTCAGCACGTAACCGGAACACGAGCGAACGTCTAGACGGGAAGATTGGGAGGCGAGAGAGAGCCACCGGGTGGCCCAGTTTCGATATACGCGGAATGAAATTTATTTCATTAGAAGAGCGCCTGTGTGCGGCCGACGTAAACGGATCCTTGAGCCGTTTTCGATTTAACCTTCGAGTAAAGCCCGAGGGAATTTCAGAGGGATGAAATTTTTCGGTCCGCTTCAACGGGCAACGATTAATTTGGCGAAAGCCCGATTTGACCGAACGTTGAATGCTTGATCGTACTTTCAGCAAAGACGCCCGTTTCCGGTCTTTGGCAAATTTATCAAAAATCTTGTGAACATTTTTTGATGATTTATTTTTGTAGAAGTTTCACCAGTAATTCCCTTTTGCCGGGATTACTTCTGGAATGAGTGGTGGTTGAGCTTCTTTCACCGGAAATACTATTTGAGAGTTTGGCAAAGTGATTATATTTTTGCAAAAGTACGCGAACATGAATGTTATTCGAAAACTTACATCTAACGAAAAATATCGTATGATTAATACCAAAAGCTTTGAATATTCTACAAACAGCGAAATTACCCATTTCTCGTTCGTAATCATTATTCGAACAGACAAGCGCACTCGGATCGCCGTCAACGGCCCTTGCAGCGTAACGCGGCGGTGCGGGCGGGCAGCGAGAAAACTTGTGAGGAGCGCGCGGACGTGTTTATAATTACGGCCGCACAAAAGAGTATAACTCCGAAAATTGGTAGCGGGAGGATCGGGGGGTAAAGGAAATTCGTGGTCGTAACCACAAAGAACCGCCCCGCTGGCGTGCTCGCTACAAAGAACCGTTTATACAGGCAGAGAAAGCCCGCATGTCGGCCTCCTGCCCCTCCTCTAAAAAAAGAGATGAGAAAAAAAAACAGGGACTAAGAAAATTTTAATAAATCTCGTCGAGCGTTAAATTACTCGTCGCCGGTTCGCGTCGTTGACATCCTTTCCGTCCCAGCGATTGTCTCGTTCGCCGTTTGTTTACGAGTGTCGTCCGCGGATTAATTTCCCGTTAATCGCGTAATTGGAACGGGGGAAGAAGACTGGCGACGCCAACGGCTTGAGACGTCGTCGCGAAGCCGTTGGAACTGTAACAATTAATAGAGAAGAAACTACGCGGAGGGAAACGAGCAACATCCCTGCCACCCTCTCTGGTGGAGGGAGGGAGTCGTAAGTGTAGAAGAGCAGTCGGACCACCTGCCGACCGTAAAACCGATTTGGCGACGCTTCTGTGCCTGAGAGGTATTCAACGCGGCCGTCTGCAACGGACTTTGTAATTTAGAGTCAATCTCCTTTATTATCCCTAATGCGCCGCTCCGTCCCCGAGATTCTTGCGTAAAATCTATCTCGGCCGAGCTTGACGTTCGCGAACGTTGGAGAATTCTACGAGACGAGTCTCGGCTACCGAGCAGAGTAAGGCGCGGGTGATGAGGATGAGGCGGACGAGAAGGAAGGATGATAGGTAGCGAACGAAGAGGAAAACAGAGGAGACACGCTTCCGGTTTCCGTGTTACGCTCGCTTCTTTGGAACCAGTCTACCGGCTTTCGCTCCGGTATGAGAAACGTTCGATAAGAGACGCGGAGCTTAGAGTTACTTAACTCTTTCGCTCTGCCGCGCTCGTGAGAAAATACGCTCGTTGTTGACGGAACGAGACAGTAACGATTCGACGTTGATATACGAACAGCTTTCACCAGCTACTGTTCAAAAACAAAGTCACGTTCTACTGTTGTTTAATTATCTTCTGGTAATCGAACGCCTGATGCACTTGGACTCTGTGTATTTTTCTCCCTTACAAGCGATCGATTTGATCTCTGATTATTATTAGAGATTCGTATTGTGTCAGTCAATAACTTTGTCTATACCCTCCGTGTTTGTTCTTTGATCGTAATTATTGAGATGTATCCAATGGAATTAAATAAAGAAGATGATATTTAGGGAAAGAGTATGAGGTACATTAATTTCTTTGTGGGTTACTGTCTTGAGAATCGAGGTTGGGAAAATGACAAGTGATTATAGAATTTCTGAGCAAATTTTATTTGTCTTCTATTGGAATAAAAATTACAAATTGATAACTTCGATTATAAACAATACGTGATGCTCAATCATTAATTACAAAGGATATATTGGTTGTGCATGTACGGTGAGAATTAAATTAAGGTGGCACTAAGTAGAGACCTACCACTAGTAACATAAATTGAATTAAATCCAAACAGAAACGTAAACTGTGTTACCAACGCCCTGTTTGTGATGGACCGCAATTTGATGGTCTTGAAACTTGAGCCACTTGCGGAACTATCAGTGCTGTACACTTGATATTAATTACTAGTTACCTACACTCATTTCCATATTACGGCCTACTATCTTGTATGCTTTAAGAGTTGTAAAATTCTTAGAATGTAAATCATTAAATAATAATTGTTATCGTGTAATAATTCAAATCATGCCAGTAATTAATTAGTGAATTTGCTTTACTCCAGTAAATTCCCTATTATATTCGTCGCAACGTAATATGTATAATTCATGACTCGAGCCACTTAGCATGACATTAAAAAAAGTACCTCGATTCGAGTGGCAATCGTGTATCGTTCCCAAATATCGGTACAGCCTCGGATGAACCGTGTCCATGGGAACTCTCGACGCAGATGCATAATGAACGAGTTACAGACGTTATTGAAAACGAAAAGGGCCGGATCGCTCGTGAAACTTGCAACGACGTTAATACGCGCGCAGCCTGGGCATGCTTCCGCTTGCACACTCGCTCGCTCGCTCGCTCGCGCGCTTCGGTAGCAGCGCGTCGTCGTCAAGTGCAAGTGCCTGAATAAATAAACGCAATCGACTGCGAGCGGGAATAACGTGCGCGCGTATCGGCGAGTTTATAAATACTCGAAGACGATGAAACGGATACGTTCCGAACGTACATAAAACAAAATAAAACAGGAATAGTAGAAGGGAACTTGATGGTAGCGATGCCATTGACGATGATATACGTACATATCTACCGAGACGCGATTCAAAGTAGAGAGCTGAACGTTGCGAGGGATTCAGGAGGCCATAAGTAATTCATCGCCTCGTAGATGCAGAAAGCAACCCGTGTAAATAGCGTCGGCGAGACGCGAGCACTTGTTGAAACCCGCAGGATCTCGCGGCTGACTCGATGTATCTTCGCCTCTGTGTCGGCTTCGCCCTTACCGTCTCTTTAGGCATTTTCCTACTTCCGACCTCGACTGCATGCATACAATACATAGTTAAAATTTCGGAAGCGCGAGAGCTTTTTTTCGCTTTTCACGTTAGAACAGAGTGTTTCAGTGTTCGCGATTTGAATCGGCGTTTGATGGTTTTCTGTCCATGTTTCGTGAACTAGGTCACGGTTTATATATAGTACCGGATTTTAATGATTTACGATAAAAATTGAAGCATTGTACGCACTAGATGGGTTTCAAGCGTATGGAATTTTTATTTGATTTCACACGGTGGCATCGACAACCATTTCCCGCTGCAAGGGATTTAGACAATTAAAACATGCGATTGTGAAGAATCTAAAATATCTGTAGACTTTTGCTCTTGTAAATTAATACAATTCATTTGTTAAAAGGAGAGAATAAAAAACGAAATGTTTCAAATAATTTTTAACTCTCAACTTCATTAATTATATGACAATGAGAGCAGATGTTGATAACGAAGGGCAGAGAAGAATGTAAAAGTACAATGACATTCATCTCGTTTAGCACATTTTACCCTTTGACATTTCTCTCTGTCATTCGTTTCTACATTCAAACTCAACAAAAGTATGCAGATGTCTGTTTCTCCGTACTACTGTATAGTAAATATGCTTTTCGAACGATCTCGGATACCCTTCAAACACAAAGTACATCCATCTCTCTTCCTCTTTTCAATATTCTGCTCATTTCCTCCGCGGGCTTCCACTCCCCCTTTGCTTCTCAATTCGCTTCGTACGCATTCCCTTATATCCTCTCGTCGCCGTTCTCTCAGATTGCATATTCCATGTTCCAATGTAAATAAACGTGCAACGGTCGACGGCTGTTAACCGTTAATGACGAGACCCTGACGAGCAGAGAAAACGCTTACGCCTGGCCGAAAAGGTAGCAAGTATGCACTCGGCCCGTAAACATACAGAAAACGTGCGGTTCGGTTAAGGGTGATGAGCGCATTTGCATTAACATCGACTCTCGACGCGACTGTTGACTGACAGAAGCATTTATTTGAATTTTAAACTAAAACAATTTACTTTTACGAATATTCGAAAAATTAAGTATTCAGATTCTGATAAAAAAAGAGATGTGAGGTAATGTAAGAAAAAGATAGAATGACTATATTTGGGTACGTAGTGCTACGGTAAGTACGAGGGGTGGCGAGAGCACATCGACGCACACAGACACAGTTATCTGTTCCAATTAACCTCTTACATTTCGTTCCCTTCCACTAAATCGCTCTTCTTTCGTTCCATCCTCTAGCGCACTACCACCACCCCCGTCCGATCTTCTGCCGCTCTGTCACCCTCTCTACCTTTTCCCCGGCCTCTCCACGACTGCGCCACCAACCCTCTCTTCTTTCCCTGTCCACGGTCTGGAACGGTGAAATTGAATCGACGCTCCGCGTCCCGTGTCCCTCGAATGGAAGACGCGACCCAAGTATCCGTTGGGCTTTAAACAGGAGGAAGATATAGTCGAATAGAAAGCTATATCTGTCAGATAGGCTCATTAATAGTATTCTGAGAGCGGCTAATATTTTCGACATAAACCCAATGAGTGAATGTACATCGTGGAAATTAAGGGAATTGGAGGATGGCGTGTGTTTGTGTTTTCGTAGCTGAGGGGGCGTTCCGAGATCGATGCTTGTGCTCGCTATCGAGAACCGTGAAACTGACGCAAATTAATTGGTTATGGAAATACGGTATTAGCTACAAAACTGGGAATATTAATAAGGATGCTTCCTTTCTCTGTTTCCCATCGATTGCGACTGAAAACAATGACCCGACTGCTCGGTATTGTTATCGCACTGTTTCATTCCGTAGAATCCGATACTCTGAATATTTAATTGGAATGAATTCCATTTTAGACGGCGTTGGAACTCATGTTAGTCTTCAAGTCGAAATTGAAGGTGGCTTTAACCAGAGTAAATTTTATTTATTTTAAATAATTAGACCCAAATCCCTAATAAAATTGGAGAATAATGATATTTGTCGAGTGAAGATACATCTTAGGTACGTCCCGATTTCTAATGGGTGAATTAGAGCAAGTCTGAGTATATCGGAATAATTGAAAACAAATGACAATTATATGTACATGACGTATATGTTTTAAAAGGTGAAATGTCAGGTATATTTCGAAAAAGTTATTATTCAATGAGATTATGTCGATACGTAATAAAGTTTAAATGCGATGTCCTTAAATTTTCCATAAGAATCGGCACGAACTTTCCAGACAGCCATTATTTAAAATCTCGTGGGAATCAATTTAAATGTTAGTAAAAGTTGACTAAAGGCTAATTACATTTCTGGAAATTCCATATGCGTGCGAGACAGTTGTCTCTGTTATGTGTACTTGAAAAAACGCGATTGCTTGCGTGCACTTATGCACCCCCCGGACAGTCAGTCTTTCTTCACAGTAGCCGTGAACATATCAAACAGCGTGAGTTGCAAATACGCGACGCATTAAGTAAGCGAATAAAGTATTCCCTTGCATGCACGTAACGCACGTACTACTCTTTTCTCGTTTTTATGCAAGCGGCGCGGCGCGGTACCGCGACATATTTCGTATGTAATTCTTATGCGAGATTGCCGCGCCCCTGGGGGAAAATTAGTGGCAGTCGCTAGGGACAAAATTACCGGGGACGAAGTTAGCGATGCTTCGCTAGAGACAGAATTAGAGCCACCCGCCTGGGATCTGGATTAGGAATAACGTTAACGAGGGTCATAGATTGCGAGCGATGACTGAATGAAAATTATAACGCGTCATTAGCGTCAATGTGGAGTGGGACAGTTCTCGAATGAAACAGAACATCGGAATAGGAAAATTATATCTCATCGTACGAACACTGTATTTATTATACATTAAATATATCGCGTACCGTACGCGAGCCGAATTGTGCAATTTTTGCGTCAAAATAATTAACCGATATTCGTACTTCGTTACTTTATTCAAGTAATCAAATTTACTCCTGCGTATATAAAATTAACAAATATAATAAGTGTCGCAATTTCTGTTCACGTTACAATTCTTCTCTCTGGCTTAGGATTGCATATAAAGTTATGAGGAAAAAAGGCAGTGAGTAAAAATTGGGATATATTTTGTATATATTCAGATGGATATATCAAAGATGGCGATAAATAGTTAAATTTGTAAAATTCTATAATTATTGAAAAACATTTTCGTGTTTGCTTATGTTAAAGAAATGTTCGAGATTATTGGGTATTCAGTATGTTGAATGATTTATGAACAGAACGTATTGTGTGATAGTAATGTGGCGAACGAGAGACGTGATTACCTAAACAGGATATAAAAATCGTTTAACGTATGCAAACAAGAAACGCGTAATACATATTTCACCTGCCACGTGCAGGGAAACGGCACGGGGCACAAAGTAATGACCGAGCAGCAGCGTCACATCGCCGGATCAATATCGGCCGGGAATAGAAAACAGAGACGCGACGACGTCGGAGCCAAAAGTGAAACGCCATCGGACAAGGAAGCGCAAACGAGGAGGCGACGCTGCTGACCGGCAACAAGCACCAATCCTCGCGCGACTAGTTTCGAAACTCTTGACCGCTGCTCGTAGCTGATCAATTTTGCATGCGATCCAGTTTTTCCGTTTGCCGACGCTCGCTGCCACATGAAAATCACCGAAAGTTCTGTCCGGGTCGAAAATTTTGAACGGCGGATGCGACCGATACGGAAGACGCGAGAGGGTAAGGGATGAAAAAGGGAGAGGCTTTCATCGCGACAGTTTGCAAGCCTGTACCGCCACGTATTCCGTATATCTGGGGAATTCGGAATTTTCGTTTCAATTCTGACGTTCTCGCAAGTTGCCGCGCTTGCTCGAGACTTTTCTGTTAGATCGAATTCCCCGTTGAAAAGAGACAGAAGTTTCGGTCGGGCTCGAACTCTGTTCGAGACGCGACGAACGAACGAACGAACGAACGAACGAACGAACGAACGAACGAACAGCCATAACGAAAAATGGAGCAACTGTCGTTTTATTGAAATTCGCTGTTTCGGAAGATTTCACGTGGCCGGAGACGTGCGCGCGTTTCGAGATATTCGCGAGCGTGAATACGTGCGTGACCGCGGGTTGATGAGTTCATCACGTTCCGACGAAATAGATTAGAAAAGAAGTTTCATCGAATGATACTCTTGCACTTAGCCAAACTGTAATACAGGTGGTCTTCCAGATCTGTAGACTAAATGTAGAAAGCCAAACAATTTAGTCTACTAGTCATCTGGTCTAATTTCGAATTTATATCGTTTAGTTTAGTCTAGCCTAGTCCGACATACAGTCAACACAATGACTCTGAGAAATAAAGACAGAATCGAGTAGCGTAAACTCATATTTTTTATCAATTTAGTGGGTAACACTGACATTTTGTTTTATCCCGCCGCGATCGAAGTCTATCAGTATTCGTACATCATTTTCTATAAAAATATAAAGAGGAGTATAATTTGTTCAACTAACTATTTTCCTGTTTATAAATAAATACAAATCAACGTATCCATACTTTTTGACTATAGCCATACTATTTTCAGCTTAAATAAATTATGCTACTGATATATCAAATATAATCGACTAACCATATTCTATCATTCTATCTTTTATCATTAGCTATACAACTTGGCAATTCTATTTTTAAATAAATTACATTATATCAACAAACTGTATTATTTATCAGAACTGTGTTATATTCCACAATAATGAGTGAATGCTTAAACACTGTGTCTCTAGTTTTTAATATATTACTGAATAAATAGAAGATTATGTTGAACACGTATACAGCTTAATTATATTTCTGACTTATACGTTTCAAGACGATTGAAAAGCGATCTTATGAATAAGTAACCCGCACGCTCGGTAAGTTATACGCCCAAAGAAAGTTGTATGTATGTACGCAGTAGGTAAGAGTGCATACATCTTGATGCGGCAACATTTATTCGCAAAGGGTCTACGTGTACATACAGAAAAAGTGACCTTTACTTAAGACGGCTAGAGTGCATATGTCCAAAAAAGGTAGGCACTTATTTGAGAAGGGTGGGTGCGTACATTTCCGCGAAGTAGTCGTTCCCGTCGGGGGAGCGCATAGAGGTGTACACGCGAACAGAAAATAACTTTCGCACAAGTAAACCGTGCATTCGTGTACGTCGAAAAATATACATTTTATTTGTAAAAGGATTTAATAGCCAACTTCTTCGTGTTTGCCATCTGATAGCGTTTTATCGCCGCAGACACGTTCTCTCTATACGCTTCTTTCGCTGCTAATTAACGATTCGTTCAAATAGATGATCCACCTAAATCCTATGTCACTGATCCGTTAACCAACTACACCAACGGGACCATCAAACACACGTTATTCGCTTTTGCTCCCATCGCATCGGATCGTTCTCTTTGCACCGCGCACACTTTTCCACGAGCTTTCAGGGATCAAACATCTTCACCGGCACTCGGTTTATACACGGTAATTCTAGAAACTGGGGCGAGCTTATATCGCCCTTCTTTGAGTGAAGACAGAAAATTGGTAGCACAGGAGGTTCAATGGCTTAGCGAAAAGACTTTCCCTCCCGTAATATGACTTTTTTTCCCGACAAGAAATACGATGCAAGCGCGGTTCATAGTTGCGTTTTTCTCTAGTTAAAATAAAGTTATTTTTTTACGTAGTCTATTGTACCTTCGCCTGTGCGCAAGAACGTGTTGGAACAATGGGTACAGCGACTTATTTTTTTAATACTCTCTGATTTAATCTACCGTAAAGTTTCTACCTTTTTTACATTTTCTAACTGATATTGTTTCTCGTGTATAGTTATACATTAAATAAATGTTGCATGAGACAAGAGATTGCATACATATCGGCAGATGATTCGATTATATCGGAAGCTATTACAGTGCTTCCCCTAATTGGTATCAGCGTACTACGGGCATACAATCTATTCCCTGACATTCTGAACTGACATTCGATGCCACCAAGTGGATCAGCTTCTGGAAACCAAATATTCTAGTCCAAATCACGAGAACGTATATATACGTTACTGCATCTATTAATTTTGTGAGGTACTAATTTTGAGAGGTATTAGATATACGATTTCTTAAGCAGATAATTAAAAGCGTAATCGTATATTTTACTGTATCGATGACACGTTGGTGCTCTACATATTTCAATAATATTCGCGCGCCGTTACTACACGGGAGAAAATGTCCAGACACTTATGAGTAGTGGGGTATAACCGACGTTTATCCAGCACATTATCTATTTATACCGACGCGCGCCCACGACAGTGTCTGCTCTCTTCGTTCCCTCTTATGACCCACGTTTCCTATCCCTGTCTCTGATCCCGGTTGCCTCTGTCTCCAAGTGGAGGGTTACGTCCCGAGAAATTTTCGAGCCGTGTCTGCTGTCATTGGGAAACGTCGCGTCGGCGAAAGGTCTGCATTAATCATGGCGGTCGAATCCGCGAGAGTCGAAGCTCGCAGTCGAGCGTAGCGACGATCCCAACTCCCCAGTCGTTTGTCACTCCGGTCCTCCTACGACTCTCCTTTGAGCGGATTCTCGATGGAAACGCGATCACGGCTATGCGGAGCAGATTTCATATACAGTGACTGTATAATAAAATAAATATATTCTGAGTGAATATATTTTACTTTTTACCGCGTACATAATTAATTATTGAATTGACCGGGAAGTACTTTCCGATTTGTAATGGGTAGATTAGGACGAGTCTGAGTATGTCGAAATGATTGAAAACAAATAGGATATATTTTAAGCATTTCAGGTATTTTTAGAAAAATTATTATTCATTGAAATTATGTCGATAGTTAATGATGTGAGTGAAGCAAAAATCATAATTGCTATAGAATTATATGAATACTATGAATCCAGAAAGCTTGTAAGCGCCATTGTAACTTGAATGAAAAATGGATGGAATTACATATTCGACCATAAAGTGGTCTCGCGAGTACGTTAATGACCATCCTTTGGTCGTATGAATTGTAGGATCGTTGGTCGATTCACCGGTCTGGAGTTCATGGGAAATCCTGTATTCATCTTGTGGTATGGATTGAACAAATGGTTGTGTTGCGGGTCGCCTATGATATATTCGTGTTTAAGTTTGCATTACTATCACTGGTGAGACTGGTTAATCTTTTACTCAATGAAAACGCAGCGGTTCGACTTTAATACAATCATAGCTACATTTATTTGATCGTTTCCGAGTTTATTAAATGCGCTTAAAAATTACAAAAATAATTTTATTACATTACTATTTTAATGATTTAAACATATCTTTTTAAGTTTAAATTTACTCTGTATTTTTTTAAATTAGTAGATTTACTAAGAAAGCATAGAATATGATCATGCTTTGAACTGATGGTGTTAAATGTTAAATGTCAACTAGCGAATAGAACCTGCACGAGATTCGTGATATTAACTCTTCGGTATAAGTCCCAAGATTAAGTTTTGGAACCAATCTGGAACTAGTGCCGAGCACGTACCTAACACGTTACGGGTTCGGACAATTCGTGTAATACCACCGACACGGCGGAGTTTGATAATCTATAGACGTCAATCATTCCATCGTGTCTACACATTTCTGTTATTAACAGTCTACGTGCATAGACTGCCTCAGATATCTTTAATGCCTAAAATGCATTAGGAGATTCTAGGAATAAGGCATGAATTCAGAGATCATGCAATTCCAAACGGAATGCATTAGAGTCGAATATGTATTATACCCATTTTAATGATAAAAATAAAAATGCAATTTTATATATCACTCACTACTATCACTAGGTACATGTATTGTTTTCTGAACTAAATTTTTGATCATTTTTATTCGAGTAAGCTTATATCGTTAGCGAAACAAATTCATCAGTTTGGTTTTTATGAATCCGGATACGCGGAGGATAATAAACATGATAAATAAGGGTAACGAAGGTGACGTCTCTCGTTTTATGTGTTTTAACCAACTGGGATGTCGTTCCTATATGCGCATTAACCAATTACCAGTTTGCAACTCGCGCTGGGTGTAACTTTAACTAGCTCGATGGTTGGAACTCATTTTGGAAAACGTAAAAACGAGTTTCACGATATATTCGTACATCGAAAATATGCGGCGAAAATTAATGTGGACAGGAGAGGCCACGAGGCCGTATAATTACGAGACCCGTTGCATTGTTAACTTTTAACGATGTGCATACAATCGACAAGTTTTTTCACCTGGTTTTTTTCATTCTACGCTCCGCCACCAGCCTTTTTTATGATACTACGTATTAATTGATAATCCTTTATCGATAAGTTTTAATTTACTGAATCGTAAAACAATAAAACATAAAAATCAATTAGTCTACTGGAGTTAAATAATTTCCTCTCAATCGTTTCTTCTATGGCGTTACGAAAAATGAATTTAATTATGTGAAGTCACGTACGATCGTTGGCTATAGCCGATGCCTGGCAAACACCAGCTGCACCGTAAATCAGCATCGGCCGACAAATCAACGGATTCATAGTTTATTAAAGCGATTTACGACACGTTTCCCCTGACGCGTCGCGACGACGGTTGTTCTTTCATAACTGGAGAATACGTATATCGTCGGCGCCACGGTTGATCGCTGTAGGTCGGACGCGTCGCGTCGCATATAGCCTACACATAGGTATAATCGATTATTCTTTCAATCCCTTGTTTTCCCGCGAAGTGGGTTCGTTAACTCGCGTTCCGTTCTGATTTATTCAAAGATGCGACTGCTTTTTACGACGTTCATCGTTAACCTTGTCATAGAACACTGATTCTCCTTAATAAGTATAAATTACGGTAACAATTTTCAGCTGATGTCTCACGATGAGTTTTTAAGTGCGCGACCAGCTTGCAATCAAATATTAGCACTACAATTATAAATGTCATAAATATTTTTATGATCAAATATTTTTTTAATTTTTTTCTATGCTCGTGACATGTATAAAAAACGCGTCGAACACAAATTACTTAATTTTGTATAATTAGGACGAACAAAAATGTATACAGTATTGATTAATTTAAGACCAGTAATTTTTCATGATCTTGTTAATAAATTCGTTATTGACCCATGGAATGTTTCATATTATCCCCTCCACTACAGCAGGTATCAATGGCAGAACGGACCAAGAGCATTTTAATTACATCCCAATTAACGATCCCAGTTATTGTACTCGCATCTGCGGAATCGCCGGTGACGTAATTAAAACGCGTAACGCAGCATGACGATGGTTCTAGCTACACCCTTTGCCCCAGTGGCGCAGTAAAAAGTCTATGTTGAGAGAACGCGTGTGCATTTATCTTCGCAGTTTTCCGGCAAGGGTTAATTTCACGCGGCACGAACTCCGCCAATTGTACTTGTCCGTCGTTAAACGGCGACCACCTCGAATTGAAGCAATTCTAATTCGAATGCACTTTCGGTTACAGGCAATGAAAGTACAAACTTTCAAACGATGATAGGTGTCTCATCTTACGAGCTAATCTAACGAATTGCGAAGATACACTTAATCATATTACGAAAAGAAGAGAATAGAATCCTTGAATTCATACTTGCCAACCTTAATTATTTTTCTAAGAAAATATCTAATTTCTTCAAACATAATTTCAGGCCTGAGTTGAAATCGAAACTAAAATTTTGCTAATTGCCGTAAGTCAGGCTTAATTCATCCCGCTTATCAATTGCGCGGATGATGCGGTTAGGTCCATCGGTTGGTCATATATTATAAAGCGTGTTCGTAATCGATAGCCGAGTTGTATTCGGTAGCAGCGTTATATTTACGTAACAACGATGCAGCCCCGGGTGTGTCATCGCGTTCATTTGACGATATTAACGGTTGGCCTGTCACGCGGTTACATATTGCTACGTTCTCACCGAAAGTCACGTGACCTCTCACTAAATACATAGCGACTGAAATCGCGATTGCCCGTGAAAATGGCCGGCGTTATAGCGATCCGACGCGCCCTCCCGTTTCATTACGACGCATGTGGCACCGCTTGAAAATTAAAAGGGAATTTAATCGTGTCAATTTTCGAACTTAAACGGTACTAGTCTGATGGCATTAATGAATAAAATAAGTAAATTACAGTGGAAAAAGCTTTAGAATTTTTGAATAGGGGTCAGGGAATGATAAATAGAAGATTGGATAATTTTGCATTCCTCTGATGACGAGATGGCGATCAAAGGGTCTAAATTCGAGAATGACCTCAATTTCTAGTATCAAAGTATTCCGAAAACTGTGACGTAAATGTATACCTATATACCATGGGATATATTTCTATGAATTGTAGCAGTGGGAATTTCAGGTGGAATATTTGGGTTATCGTGCTAAATCATTCCGCCAATTATGTTATTCGGGTCATCGACATACATATGTATTTCTTCCATACGAACCGAAGCGATACCTTACAATTTGTAACACGTCGAACGCCAATGACGCTATTCACGACGCGTTATCTGTGGCAAGAGATAAACGTATTTTTTATGAGATCCATTAACTTTAGAAACAACAAAATTCACTCGTTAAAGCGAAGTACGGATTCGTTGCGGAGAGAAACGCGATTATGTTAACGAGGGCAGAGAGGGAAACTTGTTCGAAACTACCACCCGGATGCGTACAATGAAATTTCTGTATGGCACTTAAAACTGTGCTCGGTGCTCGTGAAACGTCGTCGCTATGATGACCACCAGATACTTGTTTGCCGTTTCGCGAAATGGAAATTGTGCTCTAACAGGTTATAACTGCGCGCGTTGATTCTCGTGGTCAATTACACACCGATGCCTGATCTTCTTTTCCACGACGTAAAATGTTTTTCTCTTAAGCATATAGTATCAAACCGACCGAAAGTAAAGACATAACTAAAGGAATAATCGGTAACTGCGACCTGAAAGAAAGAATATTTTATCTGCTCTCTAATTGGGTCTTATTGTTAGAGCACATAGTACTGGAGGCAGCTTCTACAGATGTCGAAAGAGAGAGAGACAAATGGACCTATCGAGTCTCTAAACAATTTAAACGAAGTTGAACTCTGTCAACTCGATTTCACGAAACAGAGAGAGTATCGCATCGTAATGCTCGGGTCTAGAAGAAGGTAAGGTGAAGGGGGTAAAAAAATTACAACCAGGGTTAAGGGTAAGAGGTGCCACGACCTTTCGTCCAGATTTCTCGAGGGATTTCGATGTTTTCCGGTAACGATGAGACGCCGCGCATGATGCCTGCTTATGGTTTGAAATAAATTAATCGCGTACCAACCGTCCCGCCTAACACTAACCAATAGAAAATTCTGTCTTGAATATAATCCAAGTGCAAATTTAGTAGTAGAAATAGGATAAGAAAAGACGTTTCTGTAAATTGAACGAGAAAAGTATGTGGAAGGAAAGTATAAATGTAATGCATAATAGAAAATAGGAAAGAGACGAAAAGATAGCAGAGGGACGCAAAACGAGAGCGCGATCACGTGGGCTCACAGTACGAGCATAATACCATCATTAGGAGGGCGTCGCCGGATTCTTCCGGCATACAAAACTTGACGCGAGGGCAGAACCGCTCTGCCGGGCCTCGTATAAATAGGGTCTAAAGGGGAAGAAGGGAAATCGCCTTCTCGATGCTCGATTTTCCCGGTAAAGTGAGGGAAAGAGGGAAGAGGAATAGATGGTTGCTGCAGCTCGCGGGAATAATATCTGCCGGTCGTGGAACAGAGTAAGACGGGCGTAAAGTGGTAGCACGATAGAAGAGAAAAGAAGCTCGATAATTAATTGGCTTCGCATAAGCTTCGTCCCATTTTTCTTCTCTCTTGCGCCCGTTCGCAGGGTGTTCCTCCGTAGCCGTTGTTCTCGCTCGTTCCTTCGACTTCCTCCGCCTTATCCCGCGGAGAATTCTTCAAACTACCTTGGCTCTGTCGGTGGCGCAGAATTAGTTTCGCCGGTGGAACGTGCGACGCGGCGCAAAGAGAAGAATCGATTCATAATTTAAACGAAAATGTTGAAACGTCTGCGTTTCAACGCTTTGTCTGTGTCGTTAGGTTTTAATAGAAAGAGGGCTGTGAGAGGGTGAGCAGCCATGTAGGGTGAGTGAAACTGGGGTCAGTTTTTAAAAGAATGTAATATATATTATATTAACATTGGACGAATTTATTTTCTGCTTTCAATAGTTGAAAACCGTACATGTTACCTGATTTTTGAAAAATAATTTTGCTATTTAAAAAATTGACGTAAGCTGGAATTCACTACGTCATTATTATTATTTCGTTCTTTTAACAGGTAAATGATAAAGCATATTTAATATTGCGACATTACACTTTTGTTTCTGGTTGCAATCATGATTAAATAAAGCATGATATTATGCGACCATTTAACCTCGTTTTTCTTACCAAACTCCGGTAACTGTTACCTCCTTCATTATGAAGTTTCACTAGAAAAAGGTGCCTCTATAACTTCGAAAACAAGAATTGCACTCTTGCCTGTGTCTCATTTCACTTCACCTACTTTCAGCATGTAATTACACCACTCGCTTTTTTTGCACGAAACTCGGGAATCATTTTTTATTAAGACAGAGTTTTGTAAAAGGAAAAACAGTAATTTCATAATTCCGATCTATTCTATCGCAAACGAAATTCTCTGTCGCACTTTAAACTTTTTCTTCTGTTCAAAGACAAAACTTTTCACAACGATCAGAAAAAAAAAAGAAATATAGAGAGAGGGAGAAAGGGAAGAGATGAGGGAATAATCCCAGAATTCTTGTCGAAAGGACCATCCTGTACTCGATTGTGCCGCGGTTTCGCGCACAAAAGCCTGGTCTACCATTTTTCTGCCCTCGCTCCCGATTCAAGAAAGATTTAAGATTCCAAATTAACCGTGAGCAAAAAAAAGTTCGCCTTTATTTGCATTCTATCAAAGGGCTTTTGAACTCCGCCGCTTCGAATTCTCGTGTCCTGGCTGTCGTGGTTGCGGCTTTTCACCGAACGTTATTTCAAACTGATGTCCAGTACACGCGGCGCACGTAGATCTCTGGCCGCGTCGAACCTCGAAATTTCATTGTGGCGCCAACAATTCGCCCGAGGCGATTAAAAGTCCCGGCGCCCCCGCTGGAACGCAGGGTTTCGTGATGTATGTCGAATTAAAGAGGTTGTCGGCGTACGATGTAAAAGATGAGTCACGTAGTCGAAATCGATTGTATCTCGTATTTAATTATAGGAAATTGCTGGTTAAACGTTTATTTTCTGGAGGCTTCACTCTTGTAAATGCATTGAATTTTTTTAAAATCGTTTGCACAGTATGCAAGTTCTGATAACTATTATGACTGATAATTGTTATCTTTACCCGTTTATGATCCTCTCAAAGTTTCTTGATCATACGAGTATGATCAATCAAACACGACATCGCAGCTGTTAAAACAATAACACGCGATAGGAGAAGTGTTTTCACACCCCTGACCGTGGCTAACATTAGCAGTGAAACAAACTCCGAAGCGAGTTTATCTCGTAACACTTCGAAACTTCCCTTCTAAACTTGCCAGACGCGCACTTTTCATTCCTCCTAAGGGCGTTCCACCCTCACGTAAACGATCCATCTTCTGCGTAAACGCATTCTTATGCGCGGAGATTATGCTACTTATACAACGCTTTAGAAATTCTTAGAGAGTTCATGGTCGGTGTGAGGACATTTCGATTTTCCTTCGGTTTCTGGTTAGATTTCTCATTTATCGAATGAAGATGCCCTCGGCGACTGTTGTCAATCTGTCCACTGAATTTTAGCGTTCGACTGTCGCCAACGAACTTTTCTCTCTACGCTGTACACACATCTGCAAAGGTTTCCGTGGGATTTAATCGACGAACTTGTAATTACTCCGTCGAACGAGTAAGAGACGCGAACAGACGAGAGTTGAGGGAAACGTGCTGGAAAGAAGACGAATCGGGAAGAAAGGTGTATATAGAGGTAGGAAAAGAAGTGATAGAAGGAGATTGTGGTAGTTTTATTTTATCGCGAACCGATGGAGATATCGACAGATGTAATGCCACTTCTCAGACTGTCCCATCTCGGAGCTATTCGCTACTTTCCTTCGCTTTCTGCTTCTTCTTCCATTCCGAGTAAGGACATTAGTTAGAATAAGGTTTCATGCTTTGGAGTATCATTTCTTGAGTCGCACTTTCGATTAAAAAGTCCACAAGATGGATGTTGTTACGATTGTTTTTCTAAATATTATTACAAGAATTGTGTCGTAGATATTTTTAACAAAAATTAGTACGAGATTGAATCAAGCTCGTGTCAGAAAGTAGTTTACTTAAGAACAACGGATTTCGAAAGATTAGATATGAAAGAAGAATTCACCCCACGTGCGTTTATCGAACACCTCAGAAATTCATTGCTTCGTATCAGTTTTTGTTAAACTACATGCAGTGTCGTGACCTTCTTAAAAAATTCCTCGGTCAGGACCTCCGCCATCTTTGGCTTTATCCATTCGACCGTTGTTATCTCTGGAATTTCTTTTCGCCTTTTTATCTTTCTCCTCTGATATATAACATCATCTCTCTCGTGTCCTTTTACCCTTTTCAATTTATTTCTTTCTTGATCGTCCATTTCTTTCTTTTTCTCATTTCAGTTCCACGCTCTGTGCCTTATTCGCGCTTCCTGCTTTCTTCTTTTCAATTATTTGTGTAAATTGTTTCCACATGTACCTATGTAGATTTTCACAGATTGTTCCTTAACCTTTATCAGTACGTCGATCAGTTTAAGATGTATAGTCCATTTTATTTTTTTATTTCGATTTTAACAATCCTGGAAACCCATTTATATGATTCTAATAGTTGCAATTCTTGGAGTCTCCATTGGAATAGTTGCAATCGTGACTAAATTGTGCTAGCGCGGCGATAATTGCGAGCCTTCATTCGCGCGACAATCATACGAATTGCGATCCAGCCGCTCTCGAGCTTCCGCAACTTGCCGATCGGAATAGTCACGATAATGCAACTTGTAGCCGCGATAGTCGCGATTTCCCGTATGCCAACGACCCAAATGGCTGACATCCTGCAAAGTGCGACCTCACCAGATATGATCAGCGATGACGTTCGGATTAAGGTTAATGGTAAAGTGTATAGCAAGAAATAATGAAAGAAAAAGAATAAAGAAGAATCATGGCGGTCGCCATTCGATGTGCACCCCGGTGACAATATTTTCCTTGTTTCTGTATGTTCAGAATTGAAAATCCTATCTTTCTTTGACTAATCGAACATACATATTAATAGAAATACATGATAATCATATTTTTGAATACCATCGAACGAATAACGAATTTGTTTGTATGTGTGTAACATATTTTCGCGCTATGTATACTGAAAACAATAGCAGGGCAAGAAATTGCGAGAATGGGATCTAGCGGAAAGCCCTCTGGTGGTTTTGCCGCGGCTGTAATTGCACAAATTCCTATCCTCTGAACGGTGATTGCGCAAATTAGAATCGTCTGAGTTGAGATCACAGTAAACGCGAGCGATAGTGACGATAATTGTTGTCATGCAAGCAACAATTACTTAACGGGGTCGCATTCGAGTGTTAAATTTGTAGATGGTAAATATTTCAATGGAATTACTGTAATTAGTGTTGAGATCGAAGATTCCTAACAATTGCAATCAATTAATAAGATTGTGATCAGCAAAGAGTTTACAATGTAAACAGAATAAATGTAAGTAAAATTTGGGACAAATTCCAATCAGAAAGGAGAATCATGTTAGCACAAATAGCACATCAGTGGATCAATGAATCTTTCTCTAGCAAACAGATCAACGTGGCTGTTATTGGCTCGTGAAGGCAGCAACGATGATAACTGGCAATAAAAAGTTTACCCCCCCTAGCCGACGTCTCCGGCTAAAGACATCAGAAATTACGAAGGAACTGCTCGGCCAGCCTTATCTAGCCGAAAGGGGCGACGGCGTCGTAGAAATGAGAAAAGTCTCGCATTATCTGCGAGCATTAGCCCGGATGGTCCCCAAACTGGGTCAATCCGTTCGGCGTTTTCCCAGCCGTCGGGGCCGGCCATCGACCGTCGACCGTATACCTGGAACACCGTCCAAAACAAGTTGGAAAAATAGAGACGCTGCTATCCTAGCTGGCGCGGAAATGGGATTCTAGGAAGCTCGAACGATTGAAATAAAAATCCTCTTCGTCGTTTCCTTCCTCTTCCCTTGATACTAGAGACGCTTTCACTCTGATCCAGGTAAATATTATCTGTTTAAAACGATGTTTTCATACCGATTTTGTTTTTTTTAGAGTTACTTGAGAAAATTTCATTTTAGAAAGAGAATATTGATATTACTGACTCTTGACCTCTTGTGAGGAAAGACTGTAATAGAGAATTAATAAATTACCGTTTTTGTTCATTGGAAATGTGTAAGCAATGAAAATTTCTACTGATCAGGACAAAGAATGTTGCAGTATATCTCTTGCAAATAAAAAGTCCGCGTCTTCGCGTAATTTCTTGGGAGCGTCGAAAGGGGGTTAATATCGCGGCTCGATTTATCACTCACCCTTTTCTTCACCCTTATCCACCGAAAATACCAAAGTAGAGGAAGATACTGAATGCTCTTGATAGCCCAGAGATAAAGGGATCCGGGGTTGGAGGGTAGGCGGGGATGAGGCTGAAATACCAGCGTGCAGCATCGTTCGTATTGTATACATTTCATTATTCTGCAACTGGAGCGCTTTGAAGTCCTGGAACAGAGTTCGGTATCCCTTTATTTCTGTCTGTCCATCTGTGTTTCTCACTCTCCGCCGGGTATTCCATCCCGTTACATGCAGAATGGTATCAGCGAGACAAGTAGGCCAGGCCGTGATGCGGGAGAACATCGGGAAATCCGAATTTAAAAGCGACCCAGAAAGAATAGCGGTAACCTCGGTTCTCCGTGGATCGCGAGCTTATCCTGGAGGCCATCGTTGCCTCGAAAACATCGCGGAAAATTCAGTACGATCCACATTTGAAGATGGCTCGTAAAGGAATAATTCTTAGTTCAATTGCATGGATTTTTGTACAACATACACTCCATTTCAAAAGTTAGGAGCATTTTAGGGTTTCAATATAAATAATTATCTTTTTTTGTAAATAAATATTTTATTTATAAATATTTGTGATGTAGGTGTAAGGATATCCATTAATAATAGTTTAACAAAT
>NW_017131077.1:74376-93921 GCF_001652005.2 Ceratina calcarata | reverse complement strand
AAGTAATTGGCAAAAAGGCTGGGATGTAACAACAGTATGTCTGGAAAGTACCGAGCCGAGGGTAGCGCTCGTTAAGAATGAAAGAAACCATTCGGGTCCCTGCGTCAGACTGCTGCCTGGTCCGGTCAAATATTTAGTTTCTCTGGAAATAAAGAAGTTTCTTTTGAAAGCTGCACCCCATCACGCGCTATCGACTCCGCGAACGTTTCACCCCCTTTCTTCCGCTCTTTCCTGTAACCCTCTCCCGCCGCGGAAAAGCAAGCTAACTTCTGGTAAGTTGAATCAGACCGGAACAGGTTGCATACGTAAGTCGATTTCGTCTCGAGTCTCGCTCCGAATTCTTGTCCCTAGAGGATTCAGCTAAGAAGGTATTTTTGTCAAGAGAGTTCTCTTTGGGTAGTGCTATAACTGGCGATAATCTGAAACAAAATATCTTTTGCAATTGTAAAGTACAAGATTCCTTCATATGCTCTTCCCTAATATAGAATCAAACATGACACCGCCCGTCGACATGTGTTATAATAACATCTCATGAAACTTCAAAATTCCCTTGCTACATTATAAACCCTTCCTTTAAAATAAACGAATTAAAAAATTCGTCTCCCTGCCACTTGAGGCCAACCATAAAGTTCAATTCCGTTTAATCCAATGAATATACCCACCAGTTAAAATTAAATCAAACCTCTATACACCACACATTCTCAGTTTGGCCAGACGACAGTGCGAAACACGGTGGTCCCTTGGACAGACAGACAAGCAAGGGTACAAAAAAAAAGCGAATTGTCAATGTCGAGACAAACGCACAATGAAGAAAAGTTATCCGTGTCGTTCCGGGTTGCATCTGGTCGCATTGTGATTTCGATGGGGCGGCTCGAATAACTGTGAAGACCGTGGCTAACGATAACAATACGATGATGAATGCTCACTAACTAACGACCATGCAGTTGCACGGAGGAAAACCCTCCTCTCCGTATTGCCTGGCCGCTTTGTGCTCCGCCGGCCCGTTCAGTCGCCCGCGCGCACGCGTCCTTTAGCGCGAGCATCGCCACTTGTCGCGTTCGAGGGTCTCTCCAACGGAAAGGGGTGTGTCGACGTAACGACCTAAAAGGATACTGATATATGTATATCGCCCGAGCGACAGCTTTACGAATGATCCGAGTGTCGCCTTGTTATCTTCCGAGATACAGTCACACGCCGTCCCCGATAGACTTCACCCTCCGCATTCCCCACTCGCAAAGTAAATACATCCCCTGCATTGATGAGTAACAGGCGAACAGCCGAATTTCCTACGTTCGCAAGGATGATGAACGTTTTGTTTTGAAAGATGGAAATACTACCAGATGATGATGATGATGAATTTTGTTTTTAAAGTTTTTTGACATTGCGACTAACTTTTGAGGACAGGTTTACGATGTGCAGGGTGAGATTGAGTACTGCGTGATCAGGATTGAGGGTGAAAGAAATACTAAAATATTAGGGGAATTTTTTGTTCAATAATAATACATTTCTCGAATATGATGTTCTATCTTCCAGTTTACGAACTTTTCTACGAAAATATTAGATCGCAATTTGTACTGAGTTTGATAGAGTTAAAACCTTGTTTTCGGAAACCCTAAAACAGAACGTTCTGTAATTATCAGGCTGTACCCTTTCGCCTCGCACCTCTAGTTTCATCACTCATAAACTAACCCCGTTCCTGGGAACCTAACCCGGAGAGAATTGTCCAACGGTGCAGAACGGTCACGTAATTCTCGCAGAATTATCCCGGTTGGCCTGTTGACTCGCAGGGCGCTTGAAATACAGTAGAACCTCGATTATCCCAACTAATTGCATTGGATCATCGGATAATCGAATTCTTCAAATAATCGAATTTTTGAAATAATCGTACGACACGACAAAACTGAGACAGATCATCAGTTCACCTGTGTCTATACTCCACTGTGATGTAACATTTAATTAATTACTGTGCAACACTATCAGCATAGCAAGTGTTCGAATAATCGATGTTTGGATAGTCGAGGTTTTATTGCATTATATTCTCTGAATTCATTAGCGTGTGTAAATTCGTGGTCGTTGGTAAATAATATCTTCGTTGACAGGAGATAGGAAATGTGATGATTGAAACGCATTGCGTTGTCGAAAATTCACTGTCGAAGCAGCACGTGGTCAAACGTCTTAACCAGGAATTTTAATGAAACATCTCCATTACTTAATTAATTATCTTGCACATGCAATTATAGCTTCTTTCACTGTATGACTAACAAATGAAACTCTGGACATGCATATAATATTCTTAGATCTACAAAAAGCTGAAGAAGTTAAAAATTGTGTCCTTCATTTTTTATTTCGTAAGTCCGATTTATAGCAATTTTCTTTAGTCTAACACCCAAACAAAAATGAATTCGTGGAATCCAGCAATAAAAAAGTTATTTAATTTTGAAATGTTTACGAATATTTATGAACGTAATTATATACTTTCAAACATTTTACATTTAGTGGAATATTCATGCCCGTTTCTCTAACATTTGCGTTCTATAAATTATGGAAATGTCGAAAAAGAGAAATTTGCCAAAGGCAACGATCGAACACAGCATCGAGCGTTTTGCCAGGAGGACTAATCTCCGTGGAAACGATGACACGGGCGTCGACTAATCTGCTTCCACCTCCGGTAACTGCTCATAATTCCTATTGAGACTGTTATCTAAATATCTATTGGCATTCATGACGGATCAGCTGGGCCTTTGTACGACATGCTTCCAACTAGATACTCTCGGCGTGTAATAATCTCCCAAGGGATTGACGCACCGCGCAATGAATGTTACTTTACCGATTCGCACAATGCGACTAGTACCGTTCGCATAAGCACACGCATTTCTCGTTGCGTCGACCATCCTTCGTATTGGACTATCGGGTTTCCGATAATCGACAATAATTATTCCGCAGGATATCGAAGAAAATAACGCTAAAAGGGCGTATAATGAATGAACAGTTGCTTGAATTGAACAGGCGAAGGGGTTTATGTTAAATGGTGTCGAGAGTGAATTTGTATTATCAAATATTATCGAAACTTTTTTAAGCAAATTATGTTAAAGTATTCGTTTTACTAATAAGGCAGTATACACACGCGATTTAATTAATTACACGATGATTTAATGTTTGATTATAAGTTGAAAGACATGAAACATTCTCGTTGAATTCAATTCCATAGCTGTGTTTGCATTCCGCAGCGGTGGTAGCAACGGAGAATCGAGTGTAAGTGCATTGACCGAGTGACGTAATAATGCGTTCTCCAATTGTTATGCTAGTCTATTTGCATTTTGTGCTTACGAACAGTAGAATAGCTATGACATTCTCCCGATCGCATTATATTTCCCCTAATGGCAATTGATTAAACAGCGAGCGTATCGCCATATGCCCTAGTTGCATAGCCAGAAAAACAGTGGCATTATTGTTTACCGTTGGCGATGGCCAGTGATTCCCCTTTGGGGACAACGATCACGGCCATAAGGAAAATTAGCGTGACTCGCAGTTATAAGGCTCTCCATCGCACCTGGCGCGCTCTTAAAATCTCCGTCGTACTGGAGCGAAACGACAAGCTTTCTGGCGTGCCACACGGCTGTTACGCAACATTGTAATTTCTACCACGTAAAAATCTGGAAGCGTGTACACCGTTGGATAATATGACCCTTCTTTGAACGACCAGCAATTTGCTAAGCTCCTCTGTAATCCATGTCGCGGTTGCTCGTAATTAATATCGCGAGATTGAAATTTCGCGTCCTTTTTTCGATTCCCATAGATTTACCGCGGTCAGTTCAGACCGAACGCGACAAAGGGGAGTGACGAAGCTTGAATTAAGTTCCAAGATATTTATGATAAGTTTGCCTGAGGCATTACTAAAAATGAGTCAGGATATTTAGTAACCTTGTTATTTGTAGTTTGATTAATGGCAGAAACATTGGCCCGGATCTTAGATTATTTTTACAATGTTTTTCGTAGAATTTTCTTTATAATTTATTAGGAATGTTTATTAAGTAACGAATTTCGTGTGTATAAAACTTCACGAGAACCGAAGTACAATGGTTCGCACGAATCTCTCCGAAGCGAAATCCCTCCGCATCAGAAATTCCCAATCGTTCGATTGGAAGAAACGAACCTCGTCCATTTCCCTCGTTTCCCGTTAAAAGCTCGGTCGCGAGACCCTCCCTCGAGTAACTCCCTCTTAATTAGAAGAGGCCCAGGTGCGAGATAAACCGCGTCCATCTTCACGATCCTCCGGCTTCTCTCCTCCTTCCAACCCGGCCTTCGTTCCGAATCTCACCCTTCGATTTAACACCTACGTTGACCCGACCTGAACTCCTTTATTCATCGAGAAACAAACCCATCTTACCCTCTTCTACACTCAACACCATCCTGATATTTTTCTTGTTTCCACTTCTTCGCCGTTACTTTTCAACCACATCCCTGAAATAAACAAGCCGATTAGTCGAGCTTGAAGTCTCGGCTTATCGAGAAAGAGTTACGTTAAGATTCCATTAAAATTCTGAAGTCAAGTCAAGAACGTACATACTAAGAATTTTCAAAATCATTGTAAATCTTAATCTTAAATCATTACTTTTTAAACAAATTAAAGCAACTATATGTAGGAAATAGAATATTTTTCTTATTAATATTATTTAGTTATTATTTAATTTGGCAAATGTTACACCCCCTCCAGAACGTGATATCTGTATACTATATTAGTATGTTTACGTTTAATTGATTGATCTGTAAAATCACTTGAATCAAGCGAAAGAAACGTGATGATAGAACATGAAGAAAAAGATTTGCTGGATCATACGTAAATCTTGGATTGATCACTGCACCCTTTTGGGTGCGAAGTGTCTGCCGTTTTATTGGGATCGCTATTTCTTGCCGCTCGCTATGCATAAGGACGGAGAGTTATCGTGTACACGCGGAAACGTCGCGACGATGCGTGACCGATTGGACGCTAGGGACTAACAAACTACGTCGGATATATCCGTTGTGGCCAGCCCACCAATTTGTCGATATAGTCGTTGTATCGTTTTACGCCCGGCGATCGATTTGTATTGTTGGCCTCGGCGCCACGCCGGGACACTCGCCCAATGCCTTCCGGTGCCGTGCGCCTCTCACCGTTGATCGTTTTATCGACTTGGCGTTTGTCGCGCTGGACAGCTGGCATTGCGATGATCGAGGGTATTGGGAAGATTAGGTGACACGGTTTTCACATGGGATTTTATTAGAGGACGCTGGACGTTCGACTATTGAGAAATGTAATGCGCTGCGGAAAAAGATGGTCGTTACTTTATCATGTCTCGAAGAAGAAGCGAGGAGATTCGTTCTAAAGTCTAATAATTGTTTGTCCTCGAGTTGATCTCGCGTCCGTGTAGAAATAATATTTCGCTACAATTGTTCTTCTGGGAGCAATTTATTTAATACAACGAAATCAACTGCATTCATATGCATTCGCCAGGGACACCTGATTTCTCAACGCCATAAATCTAAATCAAACAAACTCGCGAAACGTATGCAACCGAAAATAGCCGCCTCCGCGACTTCCACATAAACATAACCGGCTGTCCGGATCCGTTCCCTTCGTCTCAACACGACTCGAATAACACGATCACCATAGCCACCGGAAGTAGATAAGTACCTCATACGTTATTCGTCATTTTCTGTCAACTTCCTCGTACAAGCGTCCGAGTCGCGGTTAATTCTGTCTAGCTAGGTGTCTAGCAGCACCGAAAGCGTATGCAATAATCTCGTGTGCGTAGCTCGCATGGAAACGGAATCGCCGGTGATAGAAGGTGGCACGAGAAGGAACGATGAAACGACAATTACGTTGAAATAGTACTTCCGCCAAGAATCGCGCCAATGCCCTCTGCAACTCCACTATGAACGTTCATTCACGTCCACATCTGCTAGTCAACATTCCCGAAAATGTGGCCCTTAATCATGTCGTCGTCGACCTTTACAAATTTGGCAACGCGTTTTGTTGCGCGTGTTAATTAGAACTTGCGCAATATTGATTATAATTGGTTTACATTAAGTTGACGAAATTTGTTCTTTTTTTCTTAATTGCAGGATAATCGATATAAAAGAAAGTCATAATAAAGGCTTTCTAAACAAGCAATAGCCTTCTTTTGTAAATAAATATTTTATTTATAATATTAAACTTCTGTAGCGTAGAAAGATAAGATTATATTGCTCTTATTTATCAGAAAAACTATGCTAATTTATAAAAGCGTCATTTCGCAGGAGAATCCTCCACTTGAAGAAAACATCCGCATATTTGTGAAATCATTTGTTTCGCTCAAGAAATGCCGTAAACTTTTAAGCAAGAATGTATATTTTTTGTGATTGATTTGACGTACTCTAAATTCTGTACGATACACTTTCCGTTCTATGTTTTTCATAGTTTAAGTAATCCGAATTTGAGAGCAATGGGTGTATATACATGTACGATCGAGCGTTGTAAGCTAGACGAGTGTTCATTACTTCCTTGTTTGTCGCTTGTAAAGTATCGGCCGGATAGATTGGCATCGATCGATAGGAAGCTTATTTCCAGATATCCGAGATAAGTTCTGGAAAAAACTGTGAAGTACATGCCCCGATGAAATATTGCCTGTGGATAAATTCGCAACGAATCGAGCCGGGTTTCCGGCTGTCATAAATCTTACCTGCACAGTTTGAGGACAATAAATAGGAAGTATTCGCACCCGTGCGAGCGCAGGTTTAGCTGCAAGTTAAGGGATTTCTTTTATTCTTAACGATATCATTCTTTAAAAGATATCGCCATTTTAAATAAAATATACTGTTGCATCTTAAATCTGCATATCAAGCTAGACAGCTTAAAGACTGGAAGTATGACAAGATCGGCAAGGAGTTCATTTAAAAATATTTATTTAGGTAAATCCGCGTTTCGAAGAATTTCCTACCTTCAAAACTAACTGATCCATTAAATGGTGGCCCATCAAAGCCTTTACGATGGACCTAAAAAGCCAAGCAGCTGGAAGAAGCTTACCCTATCGGGATTTAAATTTAAAAAAAAAAAGAGATCAACTCTCGCCAACTTCTCCGCAACCTCCGTTCATAGATTCCATAAAACGAAAGAACACACTTGCAAACTGTGCAATGTGGAAAGAACGATCATCGATCACCGTAGCTGAAAAGCTGCCGCGATTATTGTTCGACCAGCTCCGCCTATAGGCGTTACGCGACGAAAGAAGTGCCGGATGATGGACATCGACAACGAGTCAACTAAAGACCATCATATATCGAAAAGTTGAAAGATGCCAGCTTTTCCGTAAATAATCTACTCCATTCTACAGAATAAAACTGTGATCAAATAATCTTACACATCGTTACAAAAAATTTGATCCACAAGTATGCATCTTAGACCTATTTTTAAATCCACGCATGCACGGTCTTGAATGAACGGCGCGTGACGCAGAAGAAAGTTACTCTCGTATCTATAAATAGACAAACACGCGACCGACGTGAATATATGTGGTGCATTAAACGAGATGCAGAGGTAGGGGTAGGGAATCTCACAGCGATGGCGAAAGCTCGTGCGATCAAGTGCTTTCGAGTTCATTAAACTTTAACAGGGGTAGCTGTGATCACTACGTAATAAAAATGAGAGCTCCTGTCGAATCCTGTGTACTCGTTAATGGAATTCAGTTTGCGTACAAGACCTTTATCTCGTTTGACAAAACTAAAGAACAAGCTTGCCCGCAACTGATACATTAAACAAGAAAAGACGAGACAGAAAGTCTTGATTGCAAATGAAACGCAGTGTAAATTGCACGGCGCGGTAAATTAGCCCGCGAGTAATCCAGCAGTGTTCTCTTCTAATTTCTCTACGAATCGCTAGTGGAAAAGACGCTAAGAAAATTGGACGGAAGGAAGACGTGTCTCTCGTTTTCCGTTAGTACTGCGTCCAAATACTGGCCGGCTTGGGAGTCCGGTCTGCAGACAAAGCATATATAATGCAAGGTACAATCGTGACCCTTGAAATTGGATTTATCTAACCAGCAGTTGACTCAAGACAACGGAGGACCAGGGATGGATCGAACCGAAAAAGGCCGCTGAGTCGGATCGGATTGAAACGACTTGCAATCTAGACATTAGAGACGACGATTATTTACATTATATGAGCCTTCAGCCCATTTTTCATTCTCTAATCGCTTTGTTTTAATGAAGAATGCATGCGTTAAAAAAAAATTATTATTATAACTATTGGTATATCATCAGGATATATTATTTACATAAAAAATGCCGATAAACTCAAGAAAATCGAAAAAATTTTTGTTACAGGATTTCTTATTCTAAACTATTTATATCGTGCAATAAAGTCTTTTCACAACATAAAAAAGAGAATAGATATTTAGGTGACCTCCTTTAGCAGAGACTCCCTGTATAGGAATACTTTAATATCAATAAGTTTTAATGATTGATCTGATAACTGTAATTGGCAATAAATTAGTGAGCCATTATGGAAATTCGAAGCACTCAAAATAACAGAATTATCAACTGTGTAATATTCGATTCAGTCATTAACTTTACTCAGAGGAATCGGAAATCAGTAGTAACTCGGGTTTCGAGAGCACTTGCTCAAATCTGTTCTCCCAATCGGAGACACTCGAGCACAATGGAACCGCAGAATCGTCAGTAGCGTTGTTAACGTTCAACGTTCACGCAACGCGAGGTACAATCATTAACAGGGGCTTCTGTTAGACGAATAATTAGTCGGAAAGAAGCTAATGATATCCGCGGGATCCGAGGTAAAAAGCGAGCGGCGCGACGCGTGCTCGTCGCCCGAATCAATTAATTTCGCCGCTTTCGACCGGCTACGTGACGTTCATTAATTACGTCGCTCGCAACGATTCCTCGCGAGCCTAATAAATTCAAACTCGTTTCAAAAGTGCCACGCTACACGGAGCGTCGTTAATAATTTACATACGGTGATTACGCGCTTTAGAGATTACTCGTGGATGTGCGATGCGTTTTCTCGCATAATATTCGGAAAAACGAAACGTTAATCGCTTTTGAAAATAGGCGCTAATTAGTTCGTTGGCTTTTTAATCGGAAGACGTGAATCGGTTTTGATGAATTGTGAAATTTGACATTGCAGCTTTTGATTTTGCAATCAGGCTGAGCAGAATGGTGAGAATTAATGAAAAAAATCTGGAAATGCACGTGGCGAGAAAAGAGAACAGGAAAACGTGGATAGGATTGCACAATCGTAAGAATTGAACAGCCAGGCGAAATAAAAAATGGAAAAGAGACGATGGAATGGGAAAAGAAAATGGAAGGAAATGAGAAGGTAGAAACAGAGAACGCGAGGACGAGAATGGGGAGAGTGAAGGAAGCTACGAAAGCGGAGAACAAGGGGAAATAGAGGAAACCCAGATAACAGTAGGACAAAGAGAAGCCAGGAAATGACAATGTGGCGAGATTAGAAAGACGAAGAGAAAAAGCGATAAAAACATCGTTTTGAAAGCGTCCTTTGATTGTAACTACTGTCTGGAATCATAATGAAGATAATAATCGCACCGTATGTGTCAAAGAAGTTAGGTACAAAGCAAAATTATAAACTCGTCTGATGAAAACGGTATCAGAATTCAACTGATCCTCTGATAGATCTAAAAATTAGATAATAAATATGGAGACAGGAGAGAGATAATAGGAGAATTTAATGCACGATACAAATCCCTTATGCAAAGGCCGATAAAAGATAAATTAATTTTATTATACGATGAGTAGGCAGTTGATCGACAAGAGATACTTCGTGTCAGACAATGAACTGGCAGCACGGCTAAGTGGCTACTTGAAGAGCACCGTGCTCTCGGGGCGCACTCGTATGAAGAGCAAATATTATTTATCTCGTAACAACTCGTTAACCGTAATTACACCGATACGAATGTTTCCGCGCGAATTGTACAGCGCTCGTTTTCCTTCCTAATACACGGTCTTTCGCAACATTATACGCAGCGTGTGTGAAATACATATACAATACGTGCAAGCACATATTTGTATCCCACGATTTGATAAGACGTTGCATGCACAGATACAATCAATGTTACGAAGTAACAGTTAATATCGTCTTCATTTTTTAGTTATGAAAAAATTCTTTTTCTTTACCAATATCGTATACAAGAAATTTTTTGCCAAAAGTTCGCCAGCGTTTTTCTAAGGTACATAAACTTTTCGGATTGACTGTATAGCCAATATATCCTTAAGAAACGTTCTTCTCCCGGACTCGGTTCACAAGTTCACGAGTCATTGAAGACAGCTGCGGACGGATCGCTGCGCGTTAATGCCGCGTGCCGCGTAACGATCCGGTCGCATTTGTTATTCCACGGAAATGGGACGAGTCGGGGTGGACGAGCGAGCCGTGCAAACACGGCATTATCATCGTCGTTAGAGAAAACACACCGGCCGTTCGAACGTTTCTCGGCTCGTCGGCTCGGCGCCGCTCGTCCTCCGCGTCGTACTCAAAATAATGACGGCTCCCGTTCCCGTCGCTATGCTACCGACCGACCTTTTCTCATCCCACCTCGTCGTGTCCAGTTCTCAACCGCTTTTCCACGAGTCGTTCCGAAGCTTCTAAGATTTTTCTTCGTTACATCACTGGCCCTCCGCGGTAAATCGAGTTTCCTCCGGGTGAATGGGCGGGCGTCGAAGGGGCGGTCAGGCATTCTTTTTCCTCTCGATTGTCTTCCCGCGGGGGAGTTTTCAAGCGATTTGCTTGCGAGCAATCGCTGCTTTGAACGGTGCTTCAGACGGTGAGATACGTTTAGCAAGCCCTGGTTGCTTCGCAATGTCGGTAGCGACGAAGCGTGGTACACAATATGCCGAGTCGAAAAGGTTTTCCTAAAAGATTGAACCTCCTGTTAAAATTTTTATCTCTGCACTCCAGTCAATTTCTCGTTCGATATAGTTTCACAGTATCACTATAGACTGTATTTTATTAGTTTTAATGTCTTCGAATTTCTTCTGATAAAAGTTCTTAAATTTAACATTTCTCGCCGAATATCTACATTGCAAAATTTTCTTTGAGAGCGACGGAAGCTGAAGGAGGGCTGAGGAGGAATCGTCAAAGCCACATGGCTTTTGTTATCCGGTTTCCGAGGTAACCACACTTTTACCCAGAAACTTCACAGATTTTCAGGCTAATGGGACACTTGCCGGTTTTGGAGAAGTACGAACGACGCGACGATTCATGTTCAAGAAAAACGTGAATAACGACGTAGCTACCCGTTAACGCCGCACTGATTTCCATCGAAAGTCTGATTAACTACGAAACATGAAAACACTGCTGTATCTTTGATAATTATTCAGTTTGTCGACTTCTCCAGTTTTGACTACTTCTTTCTCTTTTAATAGCAACCTTCTATCACTAAAACCAGGGAAATGATAGAAGTACTGTTATTTTCTATTTTTTACAAAACATATCAAATTAATATTTATTTTATCTGATTATTATTATACTGAAACATGTACAATATACAATTGTAAAAATAATGTATAAAAATCGTTAAAACTTTTTTGTTTGTAAGACTTAAATAAGGAAATAACAATAAGATTTTTGAAGGATAACGAGGGGTTTCATAGATTTTTAAAGAGTCGATAATCAAGAAAGTTTAACGACCCCTGTTCTAGATTATGTGGTACCTGTACGGCACAAAGATAACTCACTATTGT
Organism: Ceratina calcarata; assembly: GCF_001652005.2. NCBI lineage: Eukaryota > Metazoa > Arthropoda > Insecta > Hymenoptera > Apidae > Ceratina > Ceratina calcarata. The sequence continues at coordinate 82,194 of NW_017131077.1, read as the reverse complement.
TAACTCGAGAAAAGTAAAAGGAAAACGTAGTTGAAACATTCCTCTTTTTCTTAAGTATTAACACTTCCCGAGAATAGACAAGAGACGGAAGTGAATAATTACGCAGCGTAATGGTTAGAATTTCTCGCCGAATGGTCGAACACCTTGTATTGAAGAAGAAAGAATGGAGGCATGGAGATAACGAGAAAACGAAGGAACGTGAGCCGGGAGAAGGCGGTTAGGACAAAAACCGTCGTTGCCGGCAAGGTATTTTTGCATTATGGTCACGCGCGCGCAGTCTTATTATGGGCACACGTGGCGTAATATTCCACCCCTGCCTCCCTTCTTCTGCGCATCAGCCAACCCTCTGTCTTTCTCCGCGACTCGTTCGCGGCTCGCCTCCTTTCTTCCACGCCGCGCGATTCACATTGTTAGAATGCGACAGACGCCGTTCATTCGCCGCTAACCGAGGGGATGGATGATCGAACTGTGACAAAGTTTGCAGCCCGGCGCCACTACGGCGATGATACATCCCCCATCGTCGGCTCTTCATCGAAATTCGAACCGAGACGCGCGAGAAAGTAGAAATCAGGGATGGGGAAAACGCATATTTTTAAATAAACGTTTTTATATAGTTGCAAATTTGAAAATTAGCGCAAATAATACGACATCAACATAAAATATTAGCCCCTAATTACGTCACCACTGGGGTACACTTTACATTTATCAAATAGTGAATACACATACAAAGGGTGCTGACATAAGAGTTAATGCTGAACTCATCACGAAACAAAAAGAGTACAAAGAAGAAAATTGTACACGAATAAGAAAGATATAGAAAATGGCTGCCGCAAACTCCGAGTATCTTTATTCTTTGTCATTTTCTTTTTAACTCGTCGGCTCTCATCTGAACACATAGGCGGCCGACCTTTCACGTTTAAAAGACTGCTCCGTTCATCCGTGTCTCGTAATAACGTCTCTTCTTCTATCGAATGATGCTCCTCCGTGGTCTTTTTTTTCTTTTCTATCGCTATCTATCTTTCTCTTCGCTAGGGGAGTCTCGTTTATTCGGCAGGGCGCTCGCGTCGCGAACAGCAGCCTCAAACGTGACCAGTTTAAATAATGTCATCCTGTATCGGCTTCTGTGATCCGATGCTGTCGAACGCAACACTATTTTCAAGCTTTCGTCGCTGATGTGCATAATTTCAGGACTCGTTAGGGTCGAAGCCGAAAGGACTTGCTGTAGCTGTAAATTCAAGTCTAGAAAAGAGAAAATGGAATGTTAAGAAATCACGGTTAAAAAAGCATAGAAAACATCTAAAATTCTTGAAATTATGCATCTATTTTGTTTTTTAAAAATGCGAGATTGACGCTGAATGGGTATTAAATATTATGTATCAATATCAGTTTAGTATGGCAAGGATGGGTAAAGAGATCGCATTTGTTGAAACATTGCAATATCCGATTCGAGCATATGTATCGTGTGAAACATATACGTTATCCTATCAAATAAAACTCCCAGCAGTTGTTTTCAATCGGGTTATAACCAAATCGTATTACTCTACACAGTATTTTTGTAAATTGAGCGAGGTTATATAGATGAAAATTGAAATTCGTTCAGAATTTACTATATCATCTTACTTTTATGGGATTTGAAATAATTATTAAAGGGCAATATCATTTAACTTTCACAAGTGTGGTAGATCACAAACGAACTAAATTATTTTGTTTTCGACAGACAGAAGAGATAAATAGAAGTTAAGATTAGAACTGGCCATTGTTAACTAAAAAAATATTGATTAACGTTAAGTAATATAAGTCTGAGTTTAAGTAGGCGTACAGAATATCAAATTACATGAGATAAAAAAAGAAAATTGTATGATGTAGTATTGAAAGAAGTGATACCTCATGAATCTTACCATAATTGATGCCTATTTTAAAACAGCAGAAAAAACGAACCAGTACATTTTCCTCAATTTATTAAAGTTCCCGGAATAGATCCCGCGACGTCTACGAGTAAAAGGTCGTTCCCACTGACGACTTCTCGTCGAAAATACGAGATATAAGAAATAATATATAACTGCACATATAATGAATGCCCAGAGTTGAAAGATACCGAAAAGACCCTATTCTACTCCTTTAAGAAACTGTAAACGACTGCCATACGCCACATCCTGACTTGCGATGATTCGTCATGAATCTAACTGATCTCTTCGATCGATTTAATTGCCGAACCGGAAGATGAATGAAAACTGAACAGAACAAGACGATAAACTTGATTATCAGGTAGTTAGACATAAAAAAGCAAAGATTCTGATCTCTTGAATCTGAATATTTATCTCTTGGGCACTCATTCGGCAAAATAGCACTGATCCCTTTGATGCAACGTGCTTTCACATGATTTTTCCTATACCTCGCGTTTCCGACTACGGCACTGAATTGCCCGTACTCAGTTGTTGAAAATTTCAAATCATAAAAAGCCTTGACGACTCGAATCGTCAGTGGGAACGATCCTTAACACACTCCTACCATTTCGTCTAGCCTAAATTTACACCAATTTTTTCCAAACATCTGCGGGCAATTAACAATCGACTGAAACCAAAGCAAGATATTAAATCTGAAGACTTCTTGAAATAATTGACCCTCAACCGAAAAATAATACAATTTCCCTTCATTAATGCTGAGAGAAAAATACAAACGGAGGCACGCTATTTAAATTGCAGTCGGAGGCTTAAAGAAAATTGTTCACAGAATAAAACATGGCTCGCTAAACTCGCTCGTTAACGCGCTCTCCATTGCTCGTTCGAAACGTTTTCCTCGCATACCTCCGTCGATGACTTTGAAACGCTGACGATTTTCGAGTCGACAATGGTCCCGTAACGAATTGAAACGGATATTACTCCAGGTATACGTAGGCAAAGAACATAGGCCAGGCTGGTTTCGTTATAGTGTACCTGTGACAGAATAGAGGCGTGATACTTGCGTGAGTAACGACGATTCAACCATTTGCACCTTTACCACCTTTGATTTATCTCGACGACACAAAGCGATTGTATTTTAATTGCTGTTTTGAGAATTGCAAGGATAATAAAAGAAGGAACTGTTGAAATTTCAAACGTTTTTAAATAAATGAAAAACTTGAGCAGACTACGATTTTACAATCAAAGAAATTTTGCATTTAAAATCGGAATATCACGGTTAACGGATTTAATTGGAGAATCATAGTGATCGGATGCATTACAATTCGTTTGATTAATCCCCGTTCTCTTTTCCGCTAAACTGCGACTGCTGATCACACGATGCAGTAAGCAGAAGCAATGAGATTTCGCGGACGAATTGACGAGTCGATTTGGCAAGCTTGTCAGTAGATTGCACTGTGGCGACGAAACGAGAAGGAAGGCGACGCATCAGCTCGCTCCATTCGACGTCCCGGAACAGAAAACCGTGATTGTCAAGCTTACCTAGACTCTACCTGATACGCTAATTTTATTGGAAGCTTAAATAGAGGAAGAATGAAACTATTTTTGTCTTAGGTGACTCATGCAATTTATGAATTCGCACGTAAAATCAAGACTGTCTTTTTATCAATCTTGATTACAAAAAACATACGTTGGCATAATTTCTAAGAAATTATTTTATGCTTTCATAAAAATATCAACGAATATATTGTTTGATTTTTACATAAGTTACAAAATTCTCCTAATCTTCCATCATTCATTAATGCGACTCAAGAACTGCTTTTATCATAAACCAAGAGAAACGTCAACTTGCGCATAGTGATCCCAATTAGCACAGTGATCTCTTTTATTCTCTCCCTCATCTTGTTATATCACCCATTTTTCTTGGAGGTACCGTGCAACGGCATAAATCTGTGTTAAAACTATCGGCGAAGCGAATCTAGAACTCTGCCGTGCGTAAATTCCTGAGCATGGAAGCGCACACGAGTATAACGCTATAGATATACATACATGCGCCGCGAGCTGACACACGCGCACGTACTCGTTCATACAATGGTATCGCGTGGTGTACAGGGAGTGAGCACGCGCCTTTGAATCCAGAACGTCCATTGCATTATTCAATTCTGATCAGTCGCAATAAAGAAACGGAGTAAGAGACGCAGGGCATCGAGCAGTAAACGGGCGCAGTAGTATTTTTCTTGGCGAAATGAAAATTTTCTTGCGAATCCATCAGTTTGAATTTTGCGAAAGGCTGGCCGCGTAGTCTCCCTGCACTGGGCCGCGTACGAAAGCCGTGATTCATATATTCCATGAGACGTAGGATTTTTTCACGCATTCGTCATTGAAAAGAAATAGTTTTTCATTCGAGAAATGGTAAGATACAATCTAAAATATCGATAGGTATCGAAAAGGGATCATGCGTCCACGCATTAAATCCGGGATGACAAGCAAAGATCGGTTTTTCGTTTGGGACATGGTTCGCTGAAAGGGAGAGCGATTTCTCTCATTTTGCCGCGCGATTTTATCCGGTCTCGTGTGCACTGGGTTCCGTGGATCGGGAAATCATTTCCGGGCTAATGCGTTTCGGTGATGTTCGCGCCTCGTAGAAGCATGGAAACGTGCTCGTTATCGATTCTAACAGGATTCTGTGGCACCTATGTTCGTTCCTGGAGTGTTGATCTTTTTTCTAGATATGGCTTCGAAACTTTTTCTGTATTAAAAATGTTATTAAGTAAAAACTATGAAATTATGTCGAGATTAAAAAATGTTCCAGTACATGAATGATTAGACTCCGAATTTTTATACAAAATTAAACTTGCAGAATATCAATTCAAGAAGTGATATTTTAATCCTTTAATTATCATGCATTTTGCTTTTGATACTGTATGCATTTTTGTTCACTATATTAGGTATCTTTTACGTTTTTTACATACTCAGTTTTGCTGGAAATGCATAAAGTCAGCAGTTTATCAATGATTTTATTTTATCATTTAATTTATTTTGTAAAAATGTTCGGAATTCCTGAATTGAGAGCTAATAAGAATCAATAACCGAGCGCTGTATTTGAAACACGAGAATGATGTACATGTAAACGTCAGTGGGATTCGACTTCCACGTAGCAGGTCGCCTCTCGAGTATCCTTTTAACGCGATGCCGGGTAGCAATAAACCACGGGAACTGGCGCAGAGCACGGAAGGAGACAGGATTTACACGGGATTGTATTACCAGACAGCTGCCTGGTGTCACATTTTATAATGTTACGACTGACATTAGCTGCCGTCAGTTCTCGTGTTCAACTGTCAGCAAGACACAAGGTCCAAGGAACCCTTTCAAAGATTCATTCGCTGACCCTTACATTTAATAAGAACCAGTAACTATGAACCGGTTTTCCGCAAACTGAATTTTACGTTGGTTCCACGAACGACGATAAGATTCTAGCTTTCAGAATAAACCTTTTCGACTTCGCCGTTAACCAGTTATTTTTATCGTTGGGGTAAAGGAGAGAAATTATTTTAAAGCGTCACTCATAGTAGTATTCTTTATAATAAAAAATAGAAACTCGAAATGCAATATATTATATGATTAGGTTTCTAAAATCATTTAAACTTCAAGGAACATCGCCTTCGTGTATAACGACTAGAAGCGCAAATATTTCCCTCGTCGTTTCTGCGTCATAAAACGCTCAATGGTAGCCAAATAACGAACTTTATCTTTTCTCTTTACAACCATCTTAACTGTCAACGCCCGCTGCTTATTAGTCAACCACCAATAATGTTTCCTGTATCCCGGCAGCGAAAGATCCTTTCGTCGCGACGTTTCCTCATTACCTGCGGCAAGATTAATATTCAAAGAGCACCGCGTGAAACGAGATTCCCCTTTCTCAGCGAGGCTTGTAAACCGCACGAGGTCATCGAACGCGAAAGCCCAGGAGATTCCTTTAAAATCGCGATAACGTCTCGACCTTTACTTCGAAGCCTCGCCTTGAATATTCAGCGGCATCGCGTCAGTTATTAGCAAGCTCGCCCTTAAAAGCGCCACCTCCATTAGAGGGCGAATGAAAGATTGAACTGGAGTTAGTTTCGGGGTTAGGCGGTCGTGTTTAAAGGTTGGGCTCCGTCAGCGCAATATAATCGACCGATTAAAATTATAAACCAGAAGGCAATGATATTGTTGCTTACGGTGCCACGGCTAATCGTCAATTAATGGACTTAAATGATAAGAAACAGGCTTATAATCTGGGAGACTTCGGTCATTATGTGTATATCATTATATAACTCAGAATTTCATCCCCTTTTGCACCCTCGGAGGAAAGTCGTGGATTCTGGGATACCCTGTAGTTCTTATACATACTTAATTCTGAAGTTATTAATGAAGTATATTTATTAAAAAATCCGACTATTTACAAATCTAATAAAAATCTTTTGTTCTCGCGAAGATATCTCATTATTCCCGTGGCAGTAATAATTAGTTTTCTATTTTTTCCAAGCGCTCGCCTGGAAGTACGATTCAATTTCAAGCGACGGACCCTCGCGTTGAGTTACAGATCCTCGTATCGCTTTGCCTTTCTTTCGCGAATACGCTGGGGTGTCAGATTTTTATTAGAATTCTTTAGGCGTACGTACCTCGTCTTTCTGGCTCGCGATCAGTCGCGTTTCCATGGATCGTGTTCGCGACGGATATACCTACATCCGGTTTCTTCGTTCTATAGGTACGTTTTCGTCGCCTGTTTGCTGGGAAATAATCCGAACAACGGCCATGGAAATTTATACCCCCATCTAATCTGTTGGGTCACGTTGATACGCCAGAAATTCGATCCAACGTTTCATGATTATCTCCGCAAATATGGGATGAAATTTTCTGTTGAAAATTATTGTAATTTTGTGCGAGTGGCTGCTGTTACGAGAAAACCAACACGATCTTTCCGAAAATTGGTATGTTTGGTTGTATGCGACACTTTGTTTCCGTTTTGCTGTTATAATCCCGCATAAAAGGTCTTCCCTCTAAAAGTGTTTCCACTTATCCTCTTGATATTTCGCGAATCCCCTATATCCCTACCATCCTCGCTGTTAAACGCGACGAGGCGATCGTCGAGGCAGCATGAACGGTCGAGTCTTAACGAAGTGGCTGGCCCCCGACAGAAAAGAACGTTTGATGTCTGACCACGGTTCAGAGCATACACCCCGGTCACTCGTTATCGAGCGTGCTCCGAGTAACGACGCGTTCGTTACATCATAATTGGATCACACGCTCGGCCCTATCCTCAGCCTCGCAGCCTCGGCCCGCTCCAATCTTCCACTCAGACAACACTCGACTCAATATGTGACAGCAACGTCACCCGCAATTACCCTTTTAACTTCCAATATATCAGACAGCCGGTCAATTCGCTTAATCGGTGTAGGTGTCGTGGTCTCGCGCACGATAGGAACGCGAGACCACGACAACGCGAACGTTCAACGGCTTTGGATGACACGTATTGGGACGCGAAGGTGGTGGAACAGCCACCTGAAACGTCGAACGTGCCTCGAATTAGAATATTGGGAGAATAGTTGGATGCAGGTTGAAAAGGGATGTAGCGAAAGCAGGAATTTTATTGCCACCTCGAGAGATTCCTCTACTACGGAGTTTTGTTCGAACACAGCATCCCTTGTCCTGGATATCCACGGCGTAGCCATAGCCTGAAGTCTGCAAGCACTTGAGCGTTTTGTAAGAACATAAATTCTGACATAAATTTTTTTATATTACTTGGGGGATATTTTACAGAAATACTGGTTTTAAGGTTGTATGAGCTCTTAAATAAAAACAATGACAAAGCACTAACATTTTAATAGTTATTAGAGATTACATTAATAAAACACTGTGGAAAATTGTGTAAATTTTGATT
>NW_017131077.1:67376-72608 GCF_001652005.2 Ceratina calcarata | reverse complement strand
AACTTTCAGAATATTATTTAAAACTGATTCTCTTATCTTGTGCTCATCGAATGGTTCGCTTGTTTATTAAATATATTGCTTCATTACTCAATTATTATCCGGATTTATTTCTTAACATGGTTCAAACGTATCTCTCATTTTAGTTTTAAAAATCATAATCCAACGTCGTAATGACGAGAACATAAAGCGGGTTGGAAGCGAAGCACATACACGATAACCGATGATCCATCGAACGTACCAACGTTATAACCTAATCCATCGTATCGATTAGGAAATATAACCCAATTTCAGCTAACTGATTTACTCGCGCAAACGGATTAACTCAGCTTGAAGAGGGGCCACGGCGGCGTTAACACGCCGAATTGCTGCTTACTCCGTTCTTCCGCTACACTTTTCCCTCTCCAATCCAGAGTCCCTCTTCCTCTTCTCGGTAGTCGTTCATCTTGTTTTCAGCTACTCCCCTCGCTTCATTTGTCCGTTACGTGCAATCAGGAATCCGGTTGTCCGTAGTGAAACGGCTGTACAGCTGTCTGAAGGTTCTTAACCTAAGCTGTATTTATTTGTCACCGTCGAGGAAAATTCGCCACGCTCTCCTCTGTCTCACCCTCGCCGCCCCACGTTCGCAATCTCATTAAAGCTTTATCTGCGCCGCGGGAGTTGATTAGTGCTGCGCGTTACGGAATTGCGTTTCCGATGACAATTAAACGTTCGAGCTGCGAGCGTGGCCCTTTGCTTTATTTGATCTCATTGCCGCGTCGTTCTAGTCTGAAGCGATGAGAAAAGGATGTTCTCACTCTTGCGAGACCTACATACATACTTGTTCATCGCTCTCTTGGGGCATAATTCTAAAACTTTCAAGCATCAACGGAAGTTGAATTTCGACCGAATTAAATTTTCAGAACTCCTTCCTAAAGATATAAACTGTAACTACGTTTCAGTATTAAAGTCACTTATTATTGAGAGCTTGTTAATTAAAACGTCACTATGTTCATCCACCGAAACTTGTTTAAATAACGAGCATTCGTAACTATTTTATATTAATCAAATACAACGATTCTTGCTCCATATTTGTCATAGCAATCATTCTTCCTTTTGCATAAAACTGTTCGAGCTGTACAAGAAATGTTAGTCGTAAATGCTCCTTTTAGACGCAATATATTCAAGTGTATCTTGAAACATCTCGCAATGCAATCATCACTCTCGACATTCTAATAATATCATCTGCTACCCACTTGATACAAAAAATGCCAGACGAAAAAGAGAAGTGATCCTGCTATCTCGCAAATAAAGTGTCACACTCGACGGCAGCGACGCAATTCAAGTTCATTAAACTGCGTATTTTTTACGATAAATTACTCACGAGACGCGGGAGATGAACGGATACAACGGGAAAGTATAGTGAAGCTGGGGTGGATTCAAGGCGACACGGTTCAAAGATCGAATAAGATGTCGCTGGCCATCGTCCAACTTTTAAGACCGCCATTATTTCGCCATTAAAGTTCTTTCGGCGGCGGTTTTTGCGACGAGTCCACCGATACTTTTACTAAATTAATTTTCTGCCGCCGTCTGTTCTCAACTTAATGATCCGCGAAAGAAAAAACACAATATTTATTGCTCGCGACTATTCCTTCCTCCTCTCTGTTCTTCTACCGTCCGCCGGGTAAACCGGCGACATCATCGAGACTTCTGCTAGCGATATTTTCTTTTCTTCCCTCCTTTCATTCCTCTTTCTCTATTTCGTTCTCTCGCATTGCACGTTGTTCCTCTTGATTTTTTCTTCCCGCTCGTTCATTTCTTTACGTCGTGTCTGATTACTTCCTGGCGAGCGGAAATGTGAGCAGACGCTTATAGGTTTCTGAAGCGACGAGGCTTGAACGCGCAATTATTTATGGTGTTTGTCGAGCGTTGTTAAATAACTGATACGTTACGCGACCGTCTTAATGATTTCTTGCAAGAGGAACATAAGGTTTTCTGGTTCTGATCCAAACAAAGTCATTAAGAACGTTATGTACAACATACTGGTAAGAAAAAATCTCGTAGCCTTAGAGAGAGAAATTCTTTATTTTGGATATAAAATTCTGTTAAGGAATTTGATAAAAAATCCACATTCAAACGAAAAAGTTTATTTTAAATAAATCGCTCCTTCAGGAATATTTCGAAATATTGTATTGAAGAAATGCAGGAGAAGTTATCCATTCGGCGAACATCCAAATATTCGCCCGCTATTTTGTACAATCGAAAAAGCAGCCAGCAGGCGGTAGCCCAATTTGTGCCGTTTTCAGACCGCGTAATTCCACTGCTGCAACACCTGCCCACCGCCGCCAGAATCTTAAGCAGAAAATTCAATATTGGCGCTTCAGGTATTGTTAAGTTCGTGCAACCGTTTAGCTCGCTTTCGTCTGACTACGATAGTGCCGTTATTCTTTCCTCAAGATTTTCCGCTTTTGATAGATTTTAAATTCGTTGAATGACTCTAATCCCTTTCGCCCTATTTATTAAGTATCTTAAATACATGTTAAATTATAAGGCAAACGTGATCACACAAATTCATGAATAATTACGTATAAACCTCTATGTCACAATCTGTCTTATCTTTAATACTTTATACATAATCTCAGAATCGGTGTGTACTTATCGACAACACCCTATTAAATCCCTGTTCCGACGTTGCCTTTTTCATCTAGTTCCTCGATACAAACTTGAAGATAAATATCACTGGTGATGAAAACAAAATCCTTGATGTAGGTTCGACAGGGCAAGGCTTTAACTTGTCATTCCGGAGAAGTGGTCTTGTCCAAAATGTGCTCGAGTTAATGGAACCGTTTCATACTCGTTCATGTGTTCTTCCTTTATCTACCTTACCTTCTTTTCATCAATCATATGATGAACACGTTTTTTAAATTATTATACTTCGACTAGTAACGATTACTGCTATTCATAAACAAGGTTAATGGTTGGTAAATGCGAAATATATAAGATAGAACAAGTTCTGTTGATGCAAACCGATATCAGTAATCGATTATTCATAGGAATCCTATTACCCAGTTGGAAATGCAATTTGCTCGGTAATAATGATGATTCTCCATTATGTGTGTTACAGGCTTCCACCGCCGCAGCAGCAGGTGACAGTCGGCTCTCTGGGTGGTGGTTTGGGGGCTGCTGCCGGAAATGGTGGTATAGGTACCGTGGGCGCCCAAGGTCAAGCCATGGTAATGCCAGGATTCCGCGCCGCAGCAGTGCCACCCTATTCGCCGTATTCCCCGTCACGTTTTCACATCGACAAACGGTGCCAGCACAGATGCTCCTGGAAGTGTTTCTCCATCGCGCAGATCCTTCTCTCCGTTGCGCTGACAGCGATGTTGGCTTACTTCGCTAGTAAGTAAACGCAATATAATGCGGCAAGTAATTTCATTAAAAACTGATTGGACTCTAACCCAGGAGATCTCTTTCACGAGTGCTCATGTTTATTCATTCATTTCTCTTCCGTCCGGTTGCTTGAAAAATTGATCAGATAACTCCTTAAAATGGAGCGACTACTTTTAAGGTGGTTCTATTAAAATGCAACACATTGTAAATCATAATTAATGTTAAAGAATGTTATTCTTCAGATACGGTTAAGTATTCAAGTGTTGAACATATTTTTAAAATAATGAAGCTTAAGAAGTCGTGTTGCAACTATACTGAAGAATATGGGAGTCATACACTTGTCAATAAAAGCTATTAAAATCAGTCTGCTTGAACTCTATAGAAAAGCAAGAAACCAGATATTGGAATTCTCTTTAGGATTATATTTATGTTTACATAATTACTTAGTAATGCAAAATATTTCATTTCGTATATGTAACTACTTTAATATGTTTAAGAACATAATTTATTAACTATAGCAATGTATGCTGAACTAAGATTTTTAATACTCTTAAATGTACATTCGGCATTTTAATAGAAACATCGTAAATAGATTTTATTGTCATCTGGATAAGAGTTCAATATATGCTTGTTAAACGCAATCTATTAGCTCGTATAAATTTATTTAAAAAAAATTCCCGAAGAAATGTCTCATTACCGTTTTGCTTTGAGCGCATCATACGAGTCCATTTCTCCAATAGCTGGTACCGCGGGTTTTCAGAAATCCAAACCAGGGTACTCGTATTCAGGTTTGTGGTGAATCGATGCGACTACCGTTGCGTCCAGGAATTCGACGGGTGCAGTTCGCGGTGACGCTAAAACCGGCCACGATCAAAGGGCCGCCTGTGTGCGGGAATCAAAGTACAGTTAATTCATCTATTATGTATGAGTAGGTCCGTCGTTCGGCCGGGCTCTTATTTACGCCCCAACCGGCGTAAATTTATCGCTACTCCGCCCGGAAAATCCTTCTCCCTGTTAATCCACAACTCACGCTACAATAACTCATTATCAAGTTGCAGATTCGGTTTAGGGTGGCGAGATGCTCGGTCGACATTCGCCGGAACTTCGATTTGACTAACTTGCGATATGTAATCTGTCCGCAAACTCGGGACCGCTCCGCGTTTGTCGAATTCGTGCGATTTCAATTTAGTGAGATCCGCTTCAGGTGTTTCTGTACCGAGTATAAATAATTTTGCCGCATCGTGTTAGTAACTGGCATTAAATAATAATAAGCATAATGAGAAACAGGAAATTCATAATTATTTGCGTTAAATATTTTTTCGTCACCGTATCGATTACTCAACCGATAAGCTAATTACATTAACATGAAGTTTCACGGTTTATTATTCCAATGAAGATCAATTAGAACGCCGAGCGTGTACCCTCTTTCCAATTCACACGCGCTGTTGGACGACATTGGTTGCGTTTTATGAATGACCGGTAATGGAGCTGAAATTAAAATTCGTCCAGCATTTCAGTCTCCACACTTTCCCCTATATAGTTTGTGCGAACGCCGCTAGCGCAACACGCATGGGAATTGAAATTTTTCATCACGCGTTTCCTGGTTTCTAACCGAGCAGCTCCGTTTTGTTCCCCGCCGAAAATGTATTCACCGAACTTTTGTCGCCAGGCGGTGTTTCTCTTTTAACATAATATTTCAATAAAATCCAACGGGTTGCGAATCATTCAATATCGCCGTACTCATCTTTTCTGTTTTCAACAGTACGCGGCTTTAATTAAAATCGATCCATGGAAATCAGCTTTTATTTTTTATTTATCTTTTTTAAAACATTTCAAAATATAATCGCATCGACCTGTCGAAGCACT